>NC_041389.1:445510557-445541594 GCF_002162155.2 Triticum dicoccoides | reverse complement strand
AAGTTTGAAAAATCCTACCGAGTGACGAGCGATCCTCTCACTCGGGGGCTTAGTTGCAGTCCAGTACTCGCCTAAGTTTGAAAAATCCTACCGAGTGATGAGCGATCCTCTCACTCGGGGGCTTAGCTGCAGTCCAGTACTCGCCTAAGTGTAAAAACATCCTACCGGGTGGCGAGCAATCCTCTCACTCGGGGACTTAGCTGCAGTCCAGTACTCGCCTAAGTATTAAAAACCCAACCAAATGGTACGGGTCGACCACGATCCCTCCCCCCGGGGCTGCACCGTCAAGAAGGACAAGATTGTGCGCACTGCCAAGGCGAGCTGCTTTCAGGAACATCAAGACCATTGTTGAATGCCTCGCTGATGAGCTGATCAATGCTGCCAAAGGATCATCCAATAGCTAATGCCAAGGTGAACTGCTTTCAGGAACGTCAAGGCCATTGCTGAATGCCTCACTGATGAGCTGATCAATGCTGCTCAAGGCTCGTCCAACAGGTCAACTGCGGCCTCTTTCTCAGAAGCTGAATCGAGAGTACAAAAACCAATCCGAGTGAAGAACGAGTTCCACTCGAAGACAAACACAACATATTCAAAGATAAACCAAGTTCAGATAAACCCAAAGGTTCCTAACCGTGGATTAAAGTACTCGGGTGTCAGGCCCGAAGGAGTTTCAACGATTACAAAATCACTCGGCATTCCGAGGAAAATGAGGGTGAAGCATAATGTTTTCTCAATCACTCGGCGGGAAAGGGGCTGGCTGGATCGCAGAAGCTGCAAGGTCAATGTTGTCCGCAATATGAGTGGCAGCCTCAAGGAAGGTGTCCATGAAGGACTGGAAGGTGTGCTTCTTAGTATTCACAACCTTGAGGGCCGCCAACTTGTCTTCTCTGGCGTCCTTGTAGTGCACTCGAACCAATGACAGGGCAACGCCAGCGCCACAGCGAGCGGATGACTTCTTCCACTCCTGCACTCGACCAGGAATCTGATTGAGTCGAGTCATCAACGACTCGAGGTCCTGAGAAAGTTCCACCTGAGGCCAGATTTCAGTGTCAACTCGGGTCATCGCCGCCTTCAGTCGAGCCAGATAGGCAACGGCGCCGTCCAAGCGTGATTCCAACTGCAGCAAGTTCAACGCAACATCATCTTTCACAGGACAATTGGTGGGGTCGAGACCTATCTCGACCCGCCCGGTCTCAGCCTCAAAATCTTGGCAAAGTTCTACGCAATAATGAAAAATAGTGAGTCGACAATACTACAACATACTTCAATCAACGACAACTAACCAGTCGAGCGGTTGTACCTTCAAGCTTCAGAACTAATTTCGCGACAAGTTGTCCCAGATAGGACTCTAGCTTGCCTGTCTTGGCTCTGAGGCCTCCGACTTCATTGGTCAATGTTCTCCTTGTCCTTCTTCAGTTGCTCAACTTCCCGATTGGATTCCGAGATGGCGGTCTTCAGCTTCGCATTCTCCTCTTCCAACTTGCCAACTGAAGCCAGCTTCTTGTCCGCAAGCGTTGTCTTCTCACGTGCTTCCTTCTGAGCAGCAGCAAGGTCCTGGTCCTTCTTCTCCAAAGCTTCCTTCATTCTCTCTAAAGAAACAACACTCTTCAGACGAGCCTGAAGTTGACGGTTTTCACTACGCACATATGCTTGTGTGAAGTCACTCGGTTCAAAGAGACTGAAAGAAAAAACAGTGAAAGACGCAAGCTACTAGGTGGACAAGAATCGATTGGTTACCTCCCATGATGGTCGTTTCTTCTTAGGCAGTCTTGAGGTTCTTCTTTAAGAGTTCAAGATCAAGTTCAAGGATGATATGCTTCTTCTTTAACTCGGAAAGCTGAGCTCCAAGATCACAAGACTTCTGTAGTCGGCGAGAGAGATATATCAGTCGGCAGAAACAAAAGACAATGACAGTGAAAGTTACTCTAAGACTACTACCGAATCAAATAATCAACAGTAGTCTCGGGGACTACACCCAGTGGTTGCACTTAGCGTGCCCCCACTGATCTAGATCAACACTCGGCATGGTCTGCCCAGCGTGAGTAAAAAAACAAGGTAAAAGAACAGAAGATTCTAAGACCTCAACCAATTGCCAGCAGTCGGTCGTGGTCTCGGGGACTACACCAAGTGGGTGCACTCGGCGTGCCCCCACTGGTCCGGACAGAATACTAAGACTCAGCACGAGTCGAGTGAAGTGGAAGACTTCCTAAACTATAAACACAGGCACACCCCAGTGGGTGATCAGATATAAACAAACATTCAAAAGTTCAGTCAGAGTTCGCTAACCTTAACATTGAGACAGTATATCAAAGAAGAAAGAACTTGCTTACATGCTTATGGGTGTCATCCGCTCTAAGGTTGTAGATTGTGAGGTTGTAGATCGTTAAGTTATGTTCATTTATTTGCACTGGCATCAACATCTTTGAGGGAGTCCTGGATTAGGGGGTGTCCGGATGGCCGGACTATGACCTTTGGCCGGACTCCTGGACTATGAAGATACAAGATTGAAGACTTCGTCCCGTGTCCGGATGGGACTTTCCTTGGCGTGGAAGGCAAGCTTGGCGATACTATATGAAGATCTCCTCCCATTGTAACCGACTCTATGTAACCCTAGCCCTCTTCGGTGTCTATATAAATCGGAGAGTTTTAGTCCGTAGGACGAACAACAATCATACCATAGGCTAGCTTCTAGGGTTTAGCCTCTCTGATATCGTGGTAGATCAACTCTTGTACTACCCATATCATCAATATTAATCAAGCAGGAGTAGGGTTTTACCTCCATCGAGAGGGCCCGAACCTGGGTAAAAACATCGTGTCCCTTGTCTCCTGTTACCATCCGCCTAGATGCACAGTTCGGGACCCCCTACCCATGATCCACCGGTTTTGACACCGACATTGGTGCTTTCATTGAGAGTTCCTCTGTGTCGTCACCTTTAGGCCCGATGGCTTCTTCGATCATCAACCACGACGCGGTCCAGGGTGAGACTTTCCTTCCCGGACAGATCTTCGTATTCGGCGGCTTCGCACTGCAGGCCAATTCGCTTGGCCATCTGGAGCAGATCGAAAGCTACGCCCCTGGCCATCAGGTCAGGTTTGGAAGCTTAAACTACAAGGCCAACATCCGCGGGACTTGATATTCGACAGATTCGAGCCACGACCGAGCGCGCCGCACTGTCATGATGGGCATGATTTAGCTCTACCGCCGAACAGCGCACAGAGCGCCGCTCAGGTGTCCGCTCCGACCGTTAGCTCGGAGCCGACTGCGCCAGTCGGGGATGGACGGTTGGACGCCGCCCCAGGAGCTGCAATCTCTACGGCGATAGAGCCGAGTACCAGCCTAGTCCTTTGCAAGGCCCGTGACTCCAAGGTGCCGAACTCTGTTCCGGACTCCGAATCTTCCGTACCCCTTCCGATCGAACCCGATTGGGCTCCGATCATGGAGTTCACCGCCGTGGACGTCTTTCAGCACTCGCCCTTTGGCGATATCCTGAACTCACTAAAGTCTCTCTCTTTGTCAGGAGAGCCCTGGCCGGACTATGGTCAGCAGGGATGGGATGCGGACGATGAAGAAATTCGAAACCCACCCACCACCCACTTTGTAGCCACTGTAGATGATCTAACCGACATGCTCGACTTCGACTCAGAATACATCGACGGTATAGACGCCGATGAAGGAGACGACCAAGAACCAGCACCTATAGGGCACTGGAAGGCCACCTCGTCATATGACATATACATGGTGGACACCCCCAAAGCAGGGGATGGCGATGAAAAAACGGAGGACGACCCCTCCAAGAAGCAACCCAAGCGCCGACGTCAGCGGCGCCGCTCTAAATCCCGCCAAAGCAAAAATGGCGAGTCCGGCACCAGAGACATCAACACCCCGGACAGTGTCGAAGACAACCCCCTCCAGCAGGATTCAGCGCAGGAGGACGAAGGAGCCAGCCCTCATGAGAGAGCGACATACAGGGAGGTTGAGGACGACAATTATATGCCTCCCTCCGCAGACGAGGCAAGCCTCGACAACGATGAATTTGTCATGCCAGAGGATCCCGTCGAACAAGAGCGTTTCAAACATAGGCTTATGGCCACGGCGGCAGCCTCAAGAAAAATAGCAGCAGCTTAGAGCTGACCAAGATTTGCTAGCCGACAGATGGACTGAAGTCCTGGCGGCCGAAGAGTATAAACTCGAACGCCCCTCCAAGAGTTACCCAAAGCGCAGGCTGCTACCCCAACTAGAGGAAGAAGCAACTAAACCTACATCACCAGCGTATGATGCGCCCGATCGGCCACCCCGTGGCCGCGACAGAGAGGCCTTTCGGCCCTTAACCCAAGCCGCACCCCGGCGCCGCTCCAAGAATACCAGAGCACGGGGGAACGCAACCGACCTGCGAGACATATTGGAGGATAAGGCAAGGCAAACAAGATCGATCTATGGATCGCGTGGGCGCCCTACGTCACGTGACGATAACCGTCACGCCGGATATGATAAATACGGCCAGGCCGAATACAACAGACAAAGCTCATCCGAGCTACGTCGCAATATAGCCCAGTACAGGGGCGCCGCACACCCACTATGCTTCACAGACGAAGTAATGGATCATCAAATCCCAGAGGGTTTTAAACCCGTAAACATCGAATCATACGATGGCACAACAGATCCCGCGGTATGGATCGAGGATTATCTCCTTCATATCCACATGGCCCGTGGTGATGATCTACACGCCATCAAATACCTCCCGCTCAAGCTTAAAGTACCAGCTCGGCATTGGCTTAACAGCCTACCAGCAGAGTCAATTAGTTGCTGGGAGGACCTGGAATCCACATTCCTTGACAATTTCCAGGGCACTTATGTGTGGCCACCAGACGCCGATGACCTAAGCCACATAATCCAGCAGCCAGAGGAATCGGCCAGACAATTCTGGACACGGTTCCTAACCAAGAAAAATCAAATAGTCGACTGTCTGAACGCCGAGGCCCTTGGAGCCTTCAGGCACAACATCCGAGACGAATGGCTTGCCCGGCACCTAGGACAGGGAAAGCCGAAATCTATGGCAGCCCTCACGACACTCATGACCCGCTTTTGCGCAGGAGAATACAGCTGGCTAGCTCGTAGCAATAACATAACCAAGAGCCCTGGCAATTCGGATACCAAGGACAACAATGGCAGGTCACGTCACAACAAGCACAAGCGCCACATTAACGGCGACAATACTGAGGATACGGCAGTTAATGCCGGATTCAGAGGCTCTAAACCCGGTCAGCGGAAGAAGCCATTCAAAAGGAACCCTCCGGGCCCATCCAGTTTAGACCGGATACTCGATCGCTCGTGCCAGATACACGGCACCCCCGAACAACCAGCCATCCACACCAACAGGGATTGTTGGGTGTTCAAGCAGGCAGGCAAGTTAAGTGCCGCAACCAGAGACAAGGGGCTGCATAGCGATGACGAGGAGGAGCCCCAGTCGCCGAACAACAAAGGACAGAAGGGATTCCCCCCACAAGTGTGGACGGTGAACATGATATATGCAACCCACATCCCCAAAAGGGAGCGGAAGCGTGCTCTCAAGGACATCTATGCGTTGGAGCCAGTCGCCCCAAAGTTCAACCCATGGTCCTCCTGCCCGATCACTTTTGATCGAAGGGACCACCCCACTAGCATCCGTCACGGCGGCAGCAGCCTGAACCTGCTTTATTAGGATATAGTGCAAAAAATGGGTATAGATCCGTCAAGGATTAAACCCACAAAGACAACCTTTAAAGGCGTTATACGAGGTGTAGAAGCCAGCTGTACAGGCTCGGTTACACTCGAAGCGGTCTTTGGATCCCCGGATAATTTCCGAAGCGAAGAGTTAATCTTCGACATAGTCCCATTCCGCAGTGGCTATCACGCCCTGCTTGGACGAACCGCATTTGCAAAATTCAATGCGGTGCCGCACTACGCATATCTCAAGCTCAAGATGCCAGGTCCTCGCGGAGTCATTACGGTAAATGGAAACACTGAACACTCTCTCCGAACGGAGGAGCACACAGCGGCCCTAGCGGCGGAAGTACAGAGCAGCCTCTCAAGGCAACTCTCCAATCTGGGTGTTAAACGTCCGGACAACGTCAAGCGTGCCCGAAGCAACCTACAACAAAGCCGGCTGGCACGTTCCGAGCAAGCATAGCAGTGCAGCCCCAACCCCAGCCATCACCAGATGGTGATATCGGTACCACGCGTACATAATTACGCTTTGAAAATACCATGGGCATAAGGGGAGGGGCACAACTACTGCACGCCCAAAATGTGGCTAAACCGCACTTAGGGGCTCCCTATTCTGCCATTTCCTTTTTTATATACTTTCAGGACCCAACTATTCGAAAGGCCTGTCCGGCAATACACTTGCCGAACACACGATGCAACAGCCAGGGAGAGAACAAGCCACGCCAAAATGTCCAGGTGGTCTCTATAACGAGCTAAATACCAGTTTTACTTAAAGTCACGCTGCTTGCCCCTGGAGGGGGACATGTCAAATAATCCCATCCCTTGCTTATCGCACTATTTGTATCATTCTGCTTTCATAGCAACCCCTTTTAATAAACAATACATAGCTCTTATCTATTATTGTATTCATCTATTTTATACAAATATGTTCAGTCATGACATTATGCAACCGTACACTTTGGTACGGCCAATACACCAGGGGCTTAAGCACCCTATAACATGGTGTGAGAGGACCGAACACTCTCATGAGTGCGGCACCCCGAACTTATAGCACTATATGCATTAGCTCCGAATCATGTCTTGGGTCAATAGTTGGGTTTGCCCGGCTCCCATGTTTTGGTACCTTACGTTCCGCAATGTTGGCTAAGGTAGCGCTGGGAGAACTACTGCGATTGTGCCCCAGTTGAGCTGGGTTAACACCTCAGTAGAGAAAGCTAAAACTGATTGTCATGATAGTGCGAGAGACCGGTCGTTGTTCGCGAGGTTTTCGAGTCCCTGAAGACTTATGCCGCTTAGAGCGAGGAGCCGGATTTATCTGGCCTAGGCGTGGATAGCGCCCCGAACTCGGTCTTCCGAATACTAGGGGCTTCACCGAAATTTAAAATTATAGAATTCTATGGCTAAGTGAGAGTGATAAAGCATTATAAGTCCGATGGCCTTGTTCGTTGTGCTGAGCGCCTCCCTAGATGGACCCAAGAATGGGAACAAGAGCGCTCAGGTTTATCCCGAACACCCCAGCACTCGTGGCACGGGGGTAGAAGCCGACGACTTGCATCTCTCAGATTTAATAAACGGCCGCATAGAAGGTAATATTTTAAATTAACAAGCGTTGCTTAGCGCATATGAACAAAGTTTTCAGTGTACATGATAACAAATGCGAGTCTACTCAAAAATTACATCTTTGGAGCATTCACCCGCTATAAGGCGGGCACCCTTCAGGACGCCCTTATAATACATCTCGGGCGTGCGATACTCCTTGCCCGGCGGTGGCGCGTCCGTCAATAGCTTCTCAGCGTCCAGCTTGCCCCAGTGCACTTTAGCACGGGCGAGGGCCCGACGGGCACCTTCAATACAGATGGAGCGCTTGATGACTTCAATCCATGGACAAGCGTACACTAGCCGCCGCACCAGACCGAAGTAACTCCCAGGCATGGCCTCTCTAGGCCACAGCCGAACTATGAGGCCCTTCATGGCCTGTTCGGCCACCTTGTGGAGCTCGACCAGCTGCTTCAGCTGGTCGCTCAGGGGCACCGGCTGTTCGGCCTCAGCATATTGAGACCAGAACACCTTTTCCGTCGAGCTCCCCTCCTCGGCTCGGTAGAATGCGGTAGCATCAGACACACTACAGGGCAGATTGGGGAACGCTCCTAGAGAGCGCCGGATTCGGGTAAGTAACAGATAATTCACTTTTACATGCTTGCCTTACCCGCCGCTATTTTCTTTATCGCCTCGATCTCCTGGAGGGCCTTCTGGGCTTCGGCCTTAGCGGTTCTGGCACTCTCAAGAGCCAAGGCGAGCTCGGACTCTCGAGTCTACGAGTCATGCTACAAACTCTCGTGTTTTTCCACGAGAGCTTGGAGCTCTTGCCGCACCTCCACCACCCGCGCCTCCTGCTTCTCTCGCTCGGTGCGCTCCAAGGTCGCACTGTTTTCAGCCTTGGACACCGCCTCCTTCAGGGTCGCCACCTTGGTCGTGGCCCCTGCAACATTAACGTTGGTCCTGTCATTATTTGCAACCAGGTATTTCTATATACATTTACATACGGTATTACATACCGTCCTTGTCCTCGAGCTGCTTCTTGGCATAGCCGAGCTCGTTCTCGGACCGCTTGAGGCTGTCCTTAAATGCATTGACCTCCGCAGTCAGTGCGGCAGAGGTCAGCAGCGCAGCCTGCATTCCCATATTGACATATTTATGTTAGACTCCTGCGTATATCTTTTTAAATCCTCAGCTCGGCTTTTCTTTCCGAACGCCAAACTAAGCATCAGGGGCTACTGTCTATGCGGTAACATTTTTATATGTTTTGAATACATACCTCAAAGCCTGTTAACAGGCTTGTACAGGCTTCTGTCAGCCCGCTCTTGGCGAACTGAACCTTCTGAATCACCGCACTCATAACAGTGTGGTGTTCCTCGTTGATGGAGGCGCCATTAAGCACCTCCAGCAAATTGTCCGGCGCCTCCGGTTGGACGGAGGTCGCCGGCTTCGTAGGCTTGCCCTTCTTACGAAGGCGCCGCCTGTTGGACTCTGGAACCGTTGATGGTTCCGGAGCAGTGTCCGGCCCGGGGCCGGACTTAGATCCCTCTGGGGCTTTACCCCCTTTGGGCCTGGAGTCCGGGAGGTCGCCTTGGGGCGCCTCTAGGACCACCTCCTCCTAGTTTAGTCCCTTTTGGGACTCCACCTCGGCGTCGTCCGCAGGGAGCGGGGAGGAAGCCATCGGAAGTGAAGCACTATTCACATCCGACGAATCCAGGGAGCCGCTCGACGAATCGCCGAGCTGAGCCTTGGGCGGACTGCATGATTGAATTCGGCGTCAGAAAATACCGAATAATAGAGGAGCTCCATAAGTTATTCGGGTATCCGGACACTTACAATTTTGCCAGGGGCTTGACCCTGGATGGCCATTCCTCCCCGCCGTCTTCGGCATCGGAGGCGTAGTCCGGCAGAAGGGTCTTCCCCTTCTTGGACCCTCCGGCCTCCCCAGTTGGGGCGGCCTTCCTTTTCTTTCCTCCCCCTGTTGGAGGGGAGAGGCTTCTTCTTCTTCTTCCTCCTTGTCCTCAGAGGCGGAGGGTGCTTCGGGGTTGTCGCGTGATGAATCCGACACCACCAGGCGCCGGGAGCTCTTTCGAGTCCCCGTGGACTTCTTCTTGGCCTTCTTCTTCGGCACCACGTGAGGTGCCGGAACCAGCAGCCCCATCAATCGGGCATCCGCTGGGTCTTCTGGTAGGGGAGCCGGACAGTTAACCTTCCCGGACTTCTTCAGCCAGTCCTGTCAAAGGTAAGGGAGTTTAGATCCCGCATAGAGTCACACTATGAAAGACAAGAGTCCCGTAAAGGGTAGAATAGCTTACCTTGTTGGCCTGATGCCGCGAGTTGAACCCGCGATCTTTGATAGCGGATGCGGGGGCCTCGGCGCCCTTAAACAGCACCTTCTAGGCATCTTCGTACGTAGTGTCGAAGAGCCTGCTCAAGGTTTGGTGCTGCGCCGGATCAAACTCCCACAATTTGAAGGCCCGTTGTTGGCATGGGAGGATCCGGCGGATAAGCATGACCTGGACTACATTGACAAGCTTGAGATTCTTGTTCACCAGCTTTTGGATGCAGGTTTGAAGTCCGGTCAGCTCTTTCGGATCTCCCCATGTTAGGCCCGTCTCTTTCCAGGAAGTGAGCCATGTGGGAAAGCCAGATCGGAATTCGAGGGCCGCCGCCCATTTGGGGTCGCGCGGCTCGGTGATGTAGAACCACCCCGGTTGCCACCCTTTTATTGTCTCCACAAAGGAGCCCTCGAGCCATAGGAATTTAGCCATCCGGCCCACCATGGCACCTCCGCTCTCCGCTTGGCGGCCGCCCACTACCTTCGGTTTGACACTAAAAGTCTTCAGCCATAAGCCAAAGTGGGGCTGGATGCAGAGGAAGGCCTCGCACACGACGATGAACGCCGAGATGTTGAGGATGAAGTTCGGGGCCAGATCGTGGAAGTCCGGACCATAGTAGAAAATGAGCCCCCGGACGAACGGGTGAAGAGGAAAGCCCACTCCGCGGAGGAAATGGGGGAGAAATACAACCCTTTCATGGGGCCTGGGGGTGGGATGAGTTGCCCCTCATCTGGAAGCCAGTGCGCGATGTCGTCAGACAAGTATCCGGCCTTCCTCAACTTTTTGATTTGCCCCTCCGTGACGGAGGAGGCCATCCATCTACCTCCCACTCCAGACATGATTGGAGAAGGTTGGGGTGGGAAGTGAGGATTTGGGCGTTGGAGCTCGAGTGCGCAGGGATGGATAAGCAAAGGAGGAAGAAGGCGTAAATGGAAAGGGTGGATCCTTATCCCCTTATATGGGCAGCCGAAACTACAAGCCCCCACCAGCCAAATAAAACTCGCTTATCTCCCAAGCGCCACGGTTAATGACGCGGTTGGGTTACCCATGCCCGTATTGATGAGAATCCCGGAATAAGGGGACACGATCTCTGCTTTGACAAGACGTGCCAAGGAAACTACCTCGCTAAACGCGCTGAGGTGGAACAGTAAAATGATTCGAATAAAGACTTGGCCGTGGCGTGATGTCACGCTGCGGAATACGTCAGCATATTAGATTTGTGCAGATATTATTCTCTCTACGATGGTATGTGGAACTTATTTTGCAGAGCCGGACACTATCCTTGTGTTCAACATCTTCTATGAAGTATTCGGAGGAGGAACCCGCCTTGCAATGCCGAAGACAATTTGCATGACGAACTCATCGTCATTGAAGCCTGGTTCAGGGGCTACTGAGGGAGTCCTAGATTAGGGGGTGTCCGGATGGCCGGACTATGACCTTTGGCCCGACTCCTGGACTATGAAGATACAAGATTGAAGACTTCGTCCCGTGTCCGGATGGGACTTTCCTTGGCATGGAAGGCAAGCTTGGCGATACGATATGAAGATCTCCTCCCATTGTAACCGACTCTATGTAACCCTAGCCCTCTTCGGTGTCTATATAAACCGGAGAGTTTTAGTCCGTAGGTTGAACAACAATCATACCGTAGGCTAGCTTCTAGGGTTTAGCCTCTCTGATCTCGTGGTAGATCAACTCTTGTACTACCCATATCATCAATATTAATCAAGTAGGAGTAGGGTTTTACCTCCATCAAGAGGGCCCGAACCTGGGTAAAAACATCGTGTCCCTTGTCTCATGTTACCATCCGCCTAGACGCACAGTTCGGGACCCCCTACCCGAGATCCGCCGGTTTTGACACCGACAATCTTTGATTACCTAGTGGATGTAATTTCCTGTAATATATGCTGGAAGTGCAACGTTTTTCCTTGTATGCCGTATGTTTGCTTAGCGTGCCTCACATTCCAGCTAACTGGTTGCTTGGAAGCCAAAAAAGTAGTGAAATTATTAGTTAGCACGAACAGTCGTGGGCCCTATATGAAGGAAGCGGCCCACTGCCCTTAATGGGCTTCCCTAATTGGCTTGCAGGGGCAAAATTTGCATAGGCCTTAGATTGATCGGTTTTGGTCTTGTCCATAATTGCTCGTCATAAAGGGCTCAACTTATAGCTGGGCCAGAATCGACGTTATCAAATTGGGACTACATACATGTTTGAACTTTAGCGGGCCCATTAAGTTGATGGGCCGTAACCAGGCCGGAAGCTCTATTGGGCCGCTATAATTGAAACGAGCTAACAGTTAATGCTTGGCCATGTTACCTCCCGGGTCATTAATAGGCCGACATCGAAGCAAGCAATAAGTGGGCCCATTCGATTTGACGAGCCATTAACAGGTCGATACTAAGGTTGGGCTATATACGGCCCAATAGTATTGTGGGCCTTTAGCAGGCCGAAAGAGACATTGGACTCGTACTAGACCATCGAGAGCATGGGTCGCTAAGAGGCCAAAAGTCAGATCAGACTATATATGGCCCAACTGTGTTGTGGGCCTTTAGCAGGCCGAAAGAGAAATCGGGCTAGTATTGGACCATGAAGAGCATGGGTCGTTAAGAGGCCAAAACTCAGGTCCAACGGCAAATGGACCAACTCATTTATAGGTCATTAATAGGCTGAAAGACACTCATGGCTGGAAATTGGCCCAACACTTAAATGGGTTGCTAAAAGTCCAAAAGACGTACATCCTAAAAATTGGTCCATCCCTGGAATGGGTCGTTAATAGGCCGAAACCACATCGGGCCAATATTGAGCCCAAATATATAGCGGGCTGTTAATGGGCTCGAACTGATAATGGGCTGCAATGGTGTCAAATAGTTAACGGGTCATTGACAGGCAAAATTGTCACATATCGTATGCGTCGTGGGTTTAAATGGACCAAACACAAGTAGGCCCTATATCGACCGGCCTGCTAATTTTGACTGGGTCGACCTCTTTCACCTAAATGGGCCACTATCGGGCTTTTCCACGTGCCAACGTATCATAGACACCTCCCGTACAATGAGTGGATGACATCTGTCCCAATGCTGAGCCGACACGTGGATCCTCCGGCGATGAGAATTTTACACGTGGAAAATCCCCATTGGTTGAGCCTGTTAACGGGTTATCGGATCCAAACCGGAACCCGATAGCTTCATGGCGACCCGTTATGGTGGATGCCACGTGTCGGTCACCCTTGACGAAAACACTTCCATGATGCGCCATTTATCATCATGGAAGTGGACACTTCTGTGATGATAATTTAGGTATTGTCATGGAACACTTCTACGACAGCACATGTATGACTATCTTAATTCTGTCATAAAATCGCCATGGATGTACATGCATGACAGAAAATGTGACCTACTGTGACAAACACATATCATCACGGAAGTGTTTTTTTTTGTAGTGACGGGTGTAAGCCAATTTTGCACATGCAAAATACTTGGGTTAAACTACTAGAGGGGGGCCACCTGGTGAGCACAAGACACCAGAATTCCAGCTGGGCCCCCTCCGGTAGTTACCTATTCTACACATCTCCAAATGAGTTGATAATTTATGGAGAATTATTTTGGAATATATAAAAAATACTGGAGCAAATAACTATCGGAGGGGGGCCACCTGGTGAGCATAAGACACCAGGGCGTGCCAGGCCCCCCAAGCACGCCCTGGTGGGTTGTGCCCAACCCAGCCCACCTCCGGTGCCCACCTTCAGGTATATAGGTCATTTTGACCTAGAAAAAAATCAATAGAGGACCTTCGGGATGGAGCACCGCCGTCCCAAGGCGGAACTTGGGCAGGAGCACTTTTGTCGCGGAGTGATTCTGCCGGGAGAACTTCCCTCCCAAAGGGGAAAATCGAAGCCATCGTCATCACCAACAACTCTCTCATCATTGGGTGGCCACTCTCCATCAACATCTTCAACAGCACCATCTCCTCTCAAGACTCTTTTCTGGCGCCGTTGCCGGGGAGTGAAGCGCTCTTGGTAAGTGGAAATTGGTAAGGAAAAATTATTACTACGTGCTAAAATTTATTGTCACTTGCTAAGATGGAAAACCATCCTTTGAGGGGTTTGTTCGGGGTATCTTCACCTCGACCGGGACCACAATTAGTTGCCCCTCAACCTACTGCACCTAATGAAAATATTGGTTATGAAATTCCTTCAGGTATGATAGAACAACTGCTAGTTAATCCTTATGCAGGAGATGGAACTAAACATCCTGATATGCACTTGATCTATGTGGATGAAATTTGTGGATTATTTAAGCTTGCAGGTTTGCCCGGAGATGAACCTAAGAAGAAGGTTTTCCCTTTATCTTTGAAGGTAAAAACATTGAGATGGTATAGGCTATGCGATGATATTGGATCTTGGAACTGGAATCGATTGAAGTTGGAATTTCACCAAAAAATTTATCCTATGGATCTAGTTCATCGTGATATATATAATTTTGGGCCTCGTGAAGGAGAAAGTATCTCTCTAGCTCTCGAGAGAAATTATTATTCAGTACTTCTATGCTCGGCTTTCTCGTGATGATCAATTCATGCTCGATACTTCTTGTACTGGTTCTTTTATGAAGAAGACTATTGAATTCAGGTGGGATCTTTTAGAAAGAAACGCAACTCTGAAGGTTGGGAACTCTATGAAGGTAAAGACTCAGGTATTAAGCTTGAATTTGATTGTGTTAAATCTTTTATGAATACCGATGCTTTTCACAAGTTTAGCACTAAACATGGACTTGACTCTAAGATAGTAGCATCTTTTTTGTGAATCTTTTACTACTCATGTTGATCTCCCTGAGGAGAAATGGTTTAAATATCATCCCCCTATTAAATAAGAAATTAAAGAACCGGTCATGGTTAAATATGAAACTACTATTTACAATGTTGATCCACTTGTGCCTACTACTTATATTGAAAAAACACCTTTCCCTGTGAGGATAAAGGAACATGCTAAGGTTTCAATTGTGGTTCGCAAAAGTAATATCAAAGCACCTAGACCTTCAGAACAAATCAAAGTAGAACCTAGTGTTGCTATGGTTAAAGATCTCCTGGTAGAAAATATTGGTGGGCATGTTATTTACTTCTGTGATGAAGCTGTTAGAATTGCTAAACCTGATGAAAAATATAAACATAGGCATGTTGTTGGCATGCATGTTGTCTCAGTTAAAATAGGAGATCATTGTTATCATGGTTTACGTGACTTAGGTGCTAGTATGAGTGCTATTCCTTTTACCTTATACCAAGAAATTATGGATGACATAGCACCCGCTAAAATAGAAGACATAGATGTTACTATTAAACTTGCTAATAGAAACACTATCACACCACTTGGGATTGTTAGAGATGTTGAAGTCTTGTGTGGGAAAATAAAATACCCTACTGATTTTCCAGTTCTTGGTTCCCCACAAGATGATTTTTGTCCCATTATCTTTGGTAGACCTTTCTTGAACACCGTTAATGCTAAAATAGATTGTGAAAAACAAACTTTGGTGTTAGCTTTGGTGATGAGTCTCATGAGTTTAATTTCTCCAAGTTTAGTAGACAACCTCATAAGAAAGAATTATCTAGTAAGAATGAAATAATTGGCCATGCTTCTATTGTTGTGCCTCCTACTGATCCGCTAGAACAATATTTGCTAGACCATGAAAGTTATATGCATATGCATGAAAGAAATGAAATAGATAAAAATTTCTTTGAACAACGACCTTTGCACACAATTTGCCTGTTGAAACTCTAGGAGGTTGATATGTCCATTTTGAATCATGTTTACCTACTGTTATTTATAATGTTTTATGCATAATAATGCTTTTTGGAGTAATTCTAATGCCTTTTCTCTCATAATATGCAAGGTTCACATAAAGAGGGAGAATTCCGGCAGCTGGAAATCTGGACCTGAAAAAGCTATGTCAGGCTACCTATTCTGCACAACTCCAAATTAGTTGAAACTTCACGAGAAATTTTTATGGAATAAATAAGAAATACTGGAGAAAATAACTACCGGAGGGGGCCACCTAGTGAGCACAAGACACCAGGGCGCGCGAGGCCCCCCAGGCGTGCCTTTGTGGGTTGTGCTCAGCCCAGCCCACCTCCGGTGCCCCTCTTATGGTATATAAGTCATTTTGACCTAGAAAAATAGGGAGAGGACTTTCGGGACGAAGTGCCGCCATCTCGAGGCAGAACTTGGGCAGGAGCACTTTTGCCCTCCAGGGAAGCGATTCCGCCGGGGGAACTTCCCTCCTGGATGGGGAAATCATCGTCATCATCATCGCCAACAACTCTCCCATCTTGGGAGGGCAATATCCATCAACATCTTCAACAGCACCATCTCCTCTCAAACCCTAGTTCATCTCTTGTGTTCAATCTTTGTACCAGAACTATAGATTGGTACTTGTGGGTGACTAGTAGTGTTGATTACATCTTGTAGTTGATTACTATATGGTTTATTTGGTGGAAGATTATATGTTCAGATCCATTATTCTATTTAATACCTCTTTGATCTTGAGCATGATTATCATTTGTGAGTAGTTACTTTTGTTCTTGAGGTCACGGGAGAAATCTTGTTGCAAGTAATCATGTGAATTTTATATGTTTTTGATATTTTGACGATATGTATGTTGTGATTCCCTTAGTGGTGTCATGTGGACGTCAACTACATGGCACTTAACCATATTGGGCCTAAGGGAATGCATTGTGGAGTTATTATTAGATGATGGGTTGTGAGAGTGACAAAAGCTTAAACGTCCTAGTTTATGCGTTATTCCGTAAGGGACTGATTTGGATCCAAAAGTTTAATGCTATGGTTAGAATTTATTCTTAATAATTTTCTCGTAGTTGCGGATGCTTGTGAGGGGGTTAATCATAAGTAGGAGGTTTGTTCAAGTAAGAACAGCACCTAAGAATTAGTCCACCCACATATCAAATTATCAAAGTAGCGAACACGAAACCAACATGATGAAAGTGACTAGATGAAATTCCTGTGTATCCTCAAGAACGCTTTGCTTATCATAAGAGACAGTTTTGGCCTGTCCTTTGCCTCAAAAGGATTGGGCTATCTTGCTGCACTTTGGTTACCATTACCATTACTTGCTCGTTAAAATTATCTTGCTATCAAACTACTCATTACTTATAATTTCAGTGTTTGCAGAGAATATGTTGTTGAAAACCACTTGTCATTTCCTTCTGCTCCTCGTTGGCTTCGACACTCTTACCTATCAAAAGGACTACGATTGATCCCCTATACTTGTGGGTCATCAGAGGTCCTCCTCCACCTAAGGGTGATCCTGTGTTTGAATTAAAACCATTTCCTGACACTTTGAAATATGTTTATCTCGATGAGAAAAAGATATATCCTATTATTATTAGTGCTAACCTTTCAGAACATGAAGAAGAAAGATTATTGAAAATTCTGAAGAAGCATTGTGCTGCTATTGGATGTACTCTTGATGATCTTAAGGGCATTAGTCCCACTCTTTGTCAGCACAAGATTAATATGGAACCTGATGCTAAACCCGTTGTTGATCACCAACGACGTTTGAATCCTAAAATGAAAGAAGTGATAAGAACTGAAATATTAAAGCTTCTGGAAGCATGTATAATCTATCCCATAGCTGATAGTAGATGGGTAAGTCATGTTCATTGTGTCCCTAAGAAGGGAGGTATTACTATTGTTCCTAACGATAAAGATGAACTTATTCCACAAAGAATTGCCAGTGGCTACAGAATGGTAAGATTTTAGAAAGCTAAATAAAGAAACTAGAAAAGATCATTGCCCTCTGCCTTGTATCGATCAAATGCTAGAAAGACTATCTAAGCACACACACACTTTTGTTTTCTTGATGGTTATTCTGGTTTTTCTCAAATACCTGTTTGACAACCTGATCAAGAGAAAACCACCTTTACTTGCCCATTTGGAACTTATGCTTATAAATGCATGGCTTTTGGTTTATGCAATGCACATGCTACCTTTCAAAGATGTATAACTGCTATATTCTCTGATTTGTGTGAAAATATTGTTGAGGTTTTCATGGATGACTTTTCTGTTTATGGAACTTCCTTTGATGATTGCTTAAGCAACCTTGATCAAGTTTTGCAGAGATGTGAGCAAACTAATCTTGTCTTGAACTAGGATAAGTGCCACTTTATGGTTAATGAAGGTATTGTCTTGGGCATAAAATTTCGGAATGAGGTATTGAGGTGGATAAAGCTAAAGTTGATGCAGTTGAGAAAATGTCATGTCCTAAAGATATTAAAGGTATTCATAGTTTTCTTGGTCATGCTAGTTTCTACATGAAGTTTATTAAAGACTTCTCTAAAATTTCTAGGCCTCTTACAAATCTTTTACAAAAGGATGTTCCATTTGTTTTTGATGATGATTGTGTAGAAGCCTTTGAAACACTTATGAAAGCCTCAACTTCTCCACCTATTGTTCAACCACCTGATTGGAACTTGCCTTTTGAAATTATGTGTGATGCTAGTGATTATGTTGTTGGTGTTGTTCTAGGACAAAGAGTTGATAAGAAATTAAATGTTATTTATTATGCTAGCAAAACTCTAGATAGTGCCCAACAAAATTATGCTACTACTGAAGAAAAAATTTAGTAGTTGTGTTTGCTTGTGATAAATTCAGATCTTGCATCGCTGATTCCAAAGTAATTGTTCACACTGATCATGCTGCTATAAAATATCTTATGGAAAAGAAAGATGCTAAAGCTAGACTCATTAGGTGGGTTCTTTTGCTACAAGAATTTGAGTTACATATTACTGATAGAAAAGGAGCTGAGAACCCCGTAGCTGATAGGTTAGAAAATATTCTTGATGACCCACTACCTATTGATGATAGCTTTCCTGATGAACAACTAGCTGCAACAAATGTTTCTCATAATACTCCTTGGTATGCTGACTATGCTAATTATATTGTTGCTAAATACATACCACCTGGTTTTACATATCGACAAAAGAAAAAATTCTTCTATGATGTAAGACATTACTTTTAGGATGACCCACATATTTACAAAGAAGGAGTAGATGGTATTACTAGACATTGTGTACCTGAGCATGAACAGGAACAAATCCTACGGAAATTTCATTCCGAAGCTTATGGAGGACATCAAGCGGTAGATAGAACTTCTCATAAGGTATTGCAATCTGGGTTTTATTGGCCTACTCTCTTCAAGGATGCCCGTAAGTTTGTTTTATCTTGTGATGAATGTCAAAGAATTGGTAATATCGATAAGCGTCAAGAAATGCCTATGAATTACTCACTTGTTGTTGAACCATTTGATGTTTGGGTTTTTGATTATATGGGACCATTTCCTTCCTCTAATGGGTATACTCATATTTTGGTTATTGTTGATTATGTTACTAAGTGGGTAGAAGCTATTCCAACTAGTAGTGCTGATCACAACACTTCCATTAAAATGCTTAAAGAAGTTATTTTCCCCAGGTTTGGAGTCCCTAGATATTTAATGATTGATGGTGGTTCACACTTTATTCATGGTGCTTTCCATAAAATGCTTGCTAACTATGATGTCAACCATAGAATTGCATCACCTTATCCTCCTCAATCTAGTGGTCAAGTTGAACTTAGCAATAGAGAAATAAAACTAATATTACAAAAAACTCTCGATAGGTCCCGAAAGAATTGGTCTAAGAAATTGGATGATGCACTTTGGGCTTACAGAACAGCTTATAAAAATATGTCTCCTCATAAAATGGTTTATGGAAAAAGCTTGTCATTTGCCTTGAGTTAGAACATAAAGCATATTGGGCAATTAAAGAACTCAACTATGATTTCAAACTTACCGGTGAAAAGAGGTTATTTGATATTAGTTCACTAGATGAATGGAGAACCCAAGCCTATGAAAATGCCAAACTATTTAAAGAAAAGGTTAAAAGATGGCATGATAAAAGGATCCGAAAGCGGGAATTCAAAGTTTGTGAATATGTTCTTCTGTACAACTCTTGTTTCAGATTCTTTGCAGGAAAAGTTCTCTCTAAATGGGAAGGACCATATATTATCGAGGAGGTTTATCGTTCTGGAGCTATCAAAATTAATAATGCCGAAGGTACTAACCCGAAGGTGGTCAATGGACAAAGTATTAAATAATATATCTCAGGTACGCCTATTAATGTTGAAAACAATATTATTCAAACCATGACACCGGAGGAACACATAAAAGAAACCTTCCGGAACCCTCTAGAATCTTGAAAAAGAGGAGGTACGTGATACGGTAAGTAAATGAGCTCCGAAAAATCCGCAAAAATATTTTCTGTCAGTTTTGGAATATTACAAAAAATAGGAAAATAAGAAACAACTAGGAAGGCAACCAAGGAGGGCACAAGATACCATGGCGCGCCTGCCTTGCCTGGCGCACCCAAGTAGGTTGTGCCCACCTCGGGAACCTTCTCGAATCCGTTTTCCTCTCGTTTTGCTTGTTTCCCAAGATTAAAAAAATCTATATATACCCCCTGAACGTATTGTATCACGGAGAAATCCTCTATGCTTCTTTCTTGCTGTTTTCTGACAGATCTGAAACTATGTCTTCTCAAGACTTGGAAGGTGAGAGCTATGTTGCTAAATATATTGCAAACTCCAAAGTTTATGGAGATGTGGAACATTATGGTTGGACCATGGAGGAAGAAAAAGACTATGATCCGCAAGGGAAGGAGGAGACAAGCTCAGACGAAGAGGAAGTTCCACTACCCCAACTTGGGAACATGCACATGGAATTCAAGAAGTCAAGTCTCCCTAATAAAACAAATAAACCTAAGATCCAGTTTATCCCGTTTCGTCTTCTGTGGGAGAACAAGCAGGAGTTATGCAAAAAGGTACTAATGCTGGAGCAGGAGATTGATAACTTGAGGGAGGAAAATTCCACCCTCAAGCGTAAGCTAAGGAGGGTGGATAAGCTAGCTACTACCTCATCACCACCACCATCACCTTCTTTACCACCAAAGGAAACTTGAGTAACGGGTATGGGCACTCCCCTTGGCTTGTGCCAACCTTGGGGGAGGTGCCCTGGTATCGTATCACCACCACTATCTTTGCCTTTATCTATCTTAGTTTGATCTTTAGTTTTTTTATTTAGTTGAATAAAAAGTTTAGTTCAATCTATTTTTGAGTGTTTTGTTAGTGATCTATCTATCTATGAAATCGTGTGTGAGATATATAATAAAGTTTAGTTCGAGTTTTGCTTTCTTTACTTTTATGTTTCAACAAAAAGAAAAGAAATCATGAAAAAGATCATATGCTAATCTTATGGTAAGTAATGGCATCACATAAAGAAGAGTACAAGTGGTAAAATTTGTTGAAAGTTGACAAACATAGCATTGGTCAATGATGCAATCCATGAAAGAATTAATAAGGGAAGAGAAGATTCACATGCAAATACACTATCTTGGACATCTTTTATGATTATGAGCCCCCATCAAAATATTATATGCCAAAATTGTTGACGTTGGAAAAGGAAGACAACGTAATGATTTATGTTTGTTCATATTCACATAGAAGTTACATTGTCATAGATCCTTTAACATGTGGTGCTTGCCCAGGGCTCAACATATAAATAGAGGAGCAAGGCTAGCCCCTAGAACACAAGTTTTTGAGCGTCCTCTAGTTGATCTAGTCCTAGTTGGTCCTAGTTGACTAATTAAAGCTAGCCCTAGCTACCTCCAATACTCATAATTAGAAGCCTAGTGTGGTTCAAATCTCCTCCCTCTAGTTCATCCTCCGCTCTAAATCTGTTGTGCTTGGCGAAGCCCTGCGGAAATAGTTTCACCACCACCGTTACCACGCCGTCGTGCTGCCGGAAATCATTTACTACTTCACTCCTCTTGCTGGATCAAGAAGGCGAGGACGTCATTGAGTTGAACGTGTGCTGAACGTGGAGGTGTCGTATGTTCGGTGCTTGATCGGAACGGATTGTGAAGGTGTACGACTACATCAACCCCGTTGATAAACGCTTTCGCTTAGCGATCTATAAGAGTATATAGATGCTCTCCCCTCTCATAGCTATGCATCTTCATGGATAGATTTTGTGTGTGCGTAGAATTTTTTTTTTGTTTTCCATGCAACGTTTCCCAACAGTTTTCCCCAGTTTGTTGAGCGCTTTCTATTCGACGGAGGGAACACACTTTGTGTGCTTTATCTTCTCCGTGCGTGTCAGGCGGGAGGGGATGGAACATGTAACTTTCCTCTACCATCGTCGTCACCCCTCTACAAACACCCTAAACCATCGAAGCCAGTCACACGAAACATCCAACCACTCAAAAGCATGCAACTGCCTGCATTGTTTCGTCTGTTCGGTCCCGATTTGTATTCCTACATAGCTTATCCAGGCGCCACTGAAAGATCCCATAGAGTGGTGCGACTACCAATAACTTGCCAGCGTGTAAGGACGACCAAGGCCGAAGAACCAAATTAAATGCTTGCCCATACGAGTCGTTGCCCCAATCCTACCCTCATATGTTTGCTCTGCAACGCCATGTCCGACCAATGCGAGTGGCTTCAGCTTGCCCTATTCGAAGTCCTGAGAGCGAACGAGAATGATACATGTGGATAGCCAACATCGAACCAAGACAAGATTACATAAAAAGACGATCGCTAGCCCGATGAGCACACTAGGGGCGAGCAGTTGGCGTTCAGTAGACGGGTGCGAATAAAGGAGGCGCTAAGAAGAGCCGCTACACGTGGAAATCATATGACAGGTACATAACAATAGGGCTGACCAGTTTGTGTGTGATAACCCTGTATAGAGAAAGGAATAGAACAAGCACCAACTGTCGAGTCCGTTTCATCTCTCTTTTCGAGCCACTTGTGCTGAATAAGCTCGACCTGGGCCCGCCCAATCAAGCATTGTGGACCATGTCCACGGGACACCCTTTGTTCGGTCGTATCATCTGTGCAGTTAATACGAGAAGACGATGCAATGACCATCTGGGGAGCTGGGCTACCGTCATCATGCTTTGTAGTGAAGGATGGTCATGTTGTACTCATGTGTCCCACACGTTACCATTTCCGAGCTGGGAAATTCCTCTCTGGTTATGTATTTCATATTTTGTTTATCCGCACTTCCGCTTCGTCATCCTTAGACGGCTCTTTTTCACGCAGCTTCTCTCCCTAATCCACTTTCAGGCCAACCGAACCCGACCACCTCCGATGGCATGTATATGCGAAGGAAGGAGAGGCATGGCCGCATCCCACGTTGGTTCCATCGGCGATGAGGGGGATGGCCAGGATACTTCGGTAGCTCGGTGAAAAAAAATCCTTTGAAAGTTCCAATGTACCTTTTTATATTTTTCTTGCCAATCAAGCACTATTACCTTTATTTGCTCGTTTCTTGTGACGTATCCAAACGATTCTCCTCAACAAATGATGTTTTTGGTTTTTTGGTACAATCTAGCATGTTGACGGTTCGATATTTTTTCTTCTATTCATATGTTTTCAAAATAGTGGGTACATATGAGTTCCTTCGTTACTCTTGGGCGCTCTTGTCTTCTTGTGTTCGCCTCTTTGTGTCTCACACCCAAGAACGTTTGGAACGTGTTTGGTTCAAACTTTTGTTACTCGCCATTCAGTTACATTGTTACCCGATTCTCGTGAACATGTTTGGTTATACTGGACCGTAAATGGGTACCACACAAACTAGCACGGCCCTACTCAAGCCCAGATTCCCCCACCCCCCACCGTAAATAGACCGCTTTACTGGACAAGGGTGAGAGCGAACCCGGGACTGCTCGAGAAAACCCTCCGCCGCCGACCCCGTCCTGCATCTGTCCCAGTTCTTCTTCTTCGTCTAGGGGCTACTACTCGCCGAGGCCCTGATTTCCCATCCAAGTTTCTCCATGTCACGCCCACCTCGTCATGGGAAGAGCAATGCCGAGGCGGGAAGAGCAGCGGCGGCCGCCCTTCCCCTTCATAGACAGGTGGTGCTGGCGTTGGATGCCCCTGGAGCCCAGATCTCCCCCTACTCCACAAGCAACCCGCCACGGAGAAGCAAGGACGATGTTGCGCAAGTAGCGGCGGCAACGGCCGATTCCATCAGGTAGCCTTTTTTTTCATGGATCCAAATTTCGATCTTCGTGATTTCTACTGCATGCGCGTGATGTGCTTCAAATTCCGAGTGCTGAGATTTCTGCTTAATGCTTGTAGTTTTTTTATAAAAAAAGATCAAATCTAAAGATTTTTTTTATGATTTTCAAAGTTTAGCACACGTCTATTGTACAGCGGGGACGAAAGCTGGAAAAAGAACATTAATGTATTCAATAACAAATTGCCAATTTAAACAAAATAGAGTAAAGAATGCGCGCATACACCACGCTGTCACTTTACTCTTCACCATTTACGTCGTTTCCTTTTTTTTTTTACCTTACCATTTACGAGTACGCCGTTGGAAACGCGACCTCACCCCGGTGCTGCCAGTCTGACCAGAAGGGCCCATCAAATTCGTAGAGGGTCAAAGCGAGTTCCCAGTTGACTCCCAGACTTTCCTTCACTCCCCCCTGGCCATCCCCACCGCCCCCCGCGACAGCGCCCCCCTCATCTCCCTCCGCCGAAGCTCGCCACCCCCGAGAAATTTCTCCCCATCAGCCCCGCCGTCGGCTTCTTCTCCCCCGTGGCACTGGACTGGAGTGGAGTTGGCACCCCTCCGGGCTCGATTCGGTAGGTTTGCTGGTGACGAACCCTAACCGGCTCGCGTTCTGTTCGCGGTAATCCGAGTGTTCATTTTTTCTCCAACGCGTTCAGTTTCTTGCGGGCTCGCGTGGCGGCTAACCTTCTTCCAGGAGGTTCCGGCGGCGTTTGGCCGCGCACTGAGGAACCATGCTCAACGTCAAGACCGAACCTGCAACTGCAATGGATGCAGTGGGGTGAGTCAATTTTGCCTTTTAATAATGTCTGAAAGCGGCAATGTTCTTTGTGCACAACGGGAGGAGCACACCATTCAGTTTTATGGTTTTCCTCCAAGTTTGCTTTTCCACTTCAGCATATGGAGTTCTCTAGAGAACACGAAAGATGCCATTGTAGACTTCACGACTATGCGCTTTATGTTTTGTTCAATTTTGATCCTTCAGAATTCATATGTACATAAACAATTGTACATAAACCCATGCTGGAGAAGTTAATTTTTAGTACAATTTTGACTAGGTAGGAGTAACATGCTGAATGAGGATAGAATACATTGCTGTCGGTTGTAACGAGTGTCTGTCAGCCGTTGGACGCCGTTTTATTCGTGGCCGGTTGTTTCGGCCTACTCTTAGGCTTCTAATTAATATTCGTTCTTCAATGCATTGAGACGCAAGCTCTGCTTTTTCTCGATGCCTGACAATAAATTGTAAGTGCAGATTAGTTTGAACACAAGACCAAAGGCTGCAGTTCCATAAATATAGTACCTGGAACCAAGTTGTTAGCAATATAGTAGTGAAGTTGAATCTATCTTATGAAAAAGGACAGCCTGCATTTTTGCTCACAAATACCATTCCGTAGGTCTGTGCTGGACTAAGTTTCGAGTGATCCAGGATGTTACGCTTTACTATCATTTGAAATGGCATATCGCTTCTTTTTTGCAAGTGGAAGTGCCATACTACTTCTTTTGCGAGAAGAAGTGGCATATAACTTTAGGGCTAGAATAATAAGGCAAAACAATGACAGAATGAAGGAGGCTTTGGTTCTTATGTTTCCGACAGTCATGTATTTTCTTTATATCCTAATTAACCTGAACATGCCACCTCTATTCCATCTAATATTTTCTTTGCCGTAAATATTTGAACCTTTTCTATCGGGAATCTTGTACCATTGAAAGTTTGAGACAAACTAAATACACATGGGCTTCGGAAAAGACAAATTGATACTTCCATGTCACCTCAGGACCAAATTGATCATGAATTTTGAACATCTAGATCTTTTCCCATCCTTGACAGAGCACAGTTACTCATTTGTTACAGACTTTATCTTCTGCTTGTTGTTGCTGTAAGAAATCATGAAACATGATCGTAAGTTCTTTGCCTACTCATGTGCAGTGAACCGGAAATTGAGGAGCATGAACAGAAGGTAAACAGATACCAAGCTGAACTTGCAGCACGCATTAAGGCCAAATACTTCTCTAATAAGGCTTCTGACGGAGGTACTTCTTAAGTCTTCAGCTTCATGCATTAAATAGATTCACCTTAATAGATGTATATAATCACCTAGTATTCTGAACTTTCTAAAACTTGTTTTGATGTCAGATAGGTTGCTATTTTCGTCTGATATTGTAGCAGTTGTCATTTGTTCACAATGCATCAAGTTGCTTTCAGAAAAACTGGATGAAATAAGCAAAAGGAATTAAACCTCGTACTTGTATTGTTTAAGTTTTCTTCAGTGTGGGTCAGGACAAATCGTACATATTAGTTGCTATCTGCTCCAGAACTAAGTTAAGGGCAGAATTCTATTGCAAATTTTACTCAAGCCTTGTGAGAACAGAGCTCCATACAATCAAGCACACAACCTCTGCGTCAGGCATCGTATCTTGATAGTAGATCTCGAACTATGATGGTGTTTCTATTTATGTATTTTCTAATGTACGACTTCCAACTATGTAGAGGTAGGGTTGATTTAAGCTCATCTGATTTCGAGTGAGTTACTTGGTTCATATTGTAAATGGAAAAATATAGCCTGTCTTGTTGTTTATCTGCCTGGTAATAGGGAAATAACTTGCGCATTTTCATTCACAAGTCAGCCAGATATCGATAACTGAAAATCTAATGGGAGTACATGATTTTGAAATATCTCTATCTGAAGGTCACATTTTAATTGTTAAATTAGCTAACTTACTACCAGTAACCCTAAGTTTCAACAAGTCAAGAGCTATGGGTCCGTGGCTATGTTTTTTGCCAATGAATGATACTCCCACATGATATTTTGCATATATGGTATGAACTTTGATTGTAATTATTTATGCACCAGTACATGCTATATTTGATCTTCATGCCTAGTTTGTCAATCTATATTGACAATGATCCATTATTTCTTAATATGGGGCCATGTGACTTAGTCAGCATTGTAGTCATGGTATATGGTTATTTGTAAATTGGCCCTTTTATATAACAAGTGATTTGATCAACATGTTGAAGCACTATGAATCTATGGTTATGGGAACATACTATTGAAAATTATTAAGAATAGTTACATACTTTATGGTCACATTTTCTGATAAGCTGCCATTTCCTTTTTGAATTTCCATATACTTTACTAGTGTCCACTAGCAGACTCCTACTTAAATGAATTCTCAGGGGAAAATAGTATAGAAGTGACTTTATTGAATGTGACATCTCATTACTGAGGTGGTCTTTTTGGTCAATTTGCATGTTTGCCTTTTTTTCAGAACTCAGTAGTGATCGCTAGTCTGCAAACTTGTGTAAATGACTGATAATTGTGTTCAAATTTCCTGATTATTATTAATTATATGTTGGTCCTTCTTTTTGCTATTAGACCATGTCAATGTTCAGTTCCTCATCCTTTTCTTTGTTAATAGGAAAAATCTTTGAAGAAGAAACTATTGTTGAAGGCGAAACCATCCATTCAAGCAGGTGTGTTTCCTATGTGCTTTTGTGTAAATATCTCAAATTTGGATATAGCAATCATCTCCATTTTTCGTTCTTAGGTGGCCATGCACAAGTTCGTATGCGAACCCGGCAAATTTTCTCCGAGAGAAGAACAACCATGAAAGGAGGGATTCTCCATCAGCAGCAGATTCCTCTGCGAAGAACGATTCTCCATCTGTGGTAGCTGAAGCCTCGCCAAAAAGTAATGCAGGTGTTCCGGCAACAGAAAACAATCTAACACCTGCCAAGAGACAGGTATCCAAGGAGACCTGATGGGATAACAGTAGGCTGGTGGGTCGTTGTATGTTCTCAAGTCCGAAGACTACAACAACCCGAAGCATGCAAGTATCAGGAAATAAAAATCCGTCCAGCAGATGTATGTAGGCGATGCTTGATTCATTTCGTCGAACCGGTTTCAGCATCTGTTGGGAACAATTTTTTGTCTTAAGTCTCAAGGTATATGCTACCTGAAGTTTTTTTTTTTAAACTGCCTTACTTGTTTGTAGGCGATGCTACATTCATTTCATTGAATCTGTTTCAGTATTACCTGTTGGGAAGAATTGTATTCTTGGTATTTTATTTGGTTGCTGAGTATTTGTGGTAAAACATTAACCAGCTGCTACTCTGAGTATCAATATGCACTTCGAATTAAGTATTGCGATATCATACTGTGTTATCCCTCGGGCGGCGCGCGGGGAGAAACCCTAAAACCGCTGCAACCTTCCTTTTATGTCGGGCCAGCTCTAGGGAAGCCGGCAGCATGGTGTTTCCCTGTTGGTCGTTTTATCCAACTAGCGCGATGCGTATGAGGAAGCTTTAGTGAGGTGGCTTGGGATGCGACGCTCAAGGTCACGAAGTGGAGGTGCACCTTGGGATTGTGTCCTGGTTCAGCTCTCGGGTCGAGACTGTGGTGGTGTGGGTTGTGCTCCGACCAGTATGTGAGGAGCTCCAGGCTCCAGATATCTGATGGTGGGGTGCTACTCGTTACTGGCGATGACAAGGCCCGTGGGTGTTATCATATTTCTTTGTTGAAGGTGTCACCGAGGAGATTCGGCCCCTCTCCCATCCTCTAGTTCTCGAGTAGTCGAGTTATAGTCTTCGGGTGAAATCGTAGTTCTGCCTTGTCGAATTGGCAGTGGCTACACCTTGATGGAAGCATCATTTTGGAGATTAGACCTCTTGGAAGGAACACCTGGGTTGCGGTCAAGTGGTTGGTCGAGAGCTAGTGATGGTAAGATGAGGGTGATGTCTACGGTGGCGAGCCCTTTTGGGGCCGACCATTGGTTGTTAGTGTTGGGCAGTTGTAGCACACTTGACATGCATGTAGCATTAGACGAATCAGGTTGGCCGCCCTCTCAAGGCCGGAGCGGCAAATGCCCGCCTTCTATGGGCTATGTCTTTTCTCTCCAGTGTCGATAGATCGTCGAGCATGATTGTGGAGGTCTTGTCCTTCGCGGCAGGGCAGTGCTCTTCGGTGAAGTTGCAACGAAGTCAAAGTTGTCGGTCTACGAGCATGGTTGGCGGTGTACGATGATGCCTCTTTTATTGGTAATAATGAGAACACATTGTTGGCCGAATAATGGTATTTGATAGATCCAACTTATGATATACTATGAGATTCAATCATCACCTTGTTGTCGATATTTTCATATTATGTGTTGACGTATACTCACGTCTTTAGACCATGAGAATATCGTGGACCTTCATACGAACGGTTTCTTTGGGGTTTTTGCTTCTCCGATGATGGAGAGATACTCTTTAGGCCCACTCGTACTACGGTATCCATCACCGTCTGGCCAGATACAGTGAGGTAGTGATCACGGTCTGGCCAGATACAGTGAGATAACGATCACGGGCTTACTGGAATACGCAACGGGAAAGGAGAACAAGCCGATAATGAAGATAACTTGGTATTGTGGTCAAAGATTTGCTTCACAAAGATACCGATTAAAGTCTCGCCCCGGATTTTGTAACATATTGTGAAGCAAATAAATCTGTGTATGGGAGCAAAATCTCAACAAAGATCTTCATGTATGTGTGCGAATTTATATGGGTGCCTAGATCTCGTTGTTAATTATTGATCGGAAGGTGTTCCGTGCCATATTCGCATATTACCAAACCTTCAGGGTCACACGCTTAGTGGCTAGTGGTTTGATAGAGTACTTGAAGATCATAGGAGAATGTGAGAAAGGCACCGAAAGTGTTCTGAATGTTTCAATAATGTTCTGAGAGTGCCCCGAAAGGCCCTGGAAGATCCAGGAATGTTTTGGAAGGCCCTATAACTTTCTCCCTTTGGCTATTTCAAGAGGGAGCAGACACATGGGCCACATTGGGCCCAAGGTGGTGTGGCCCCTCCCATCTTGGGGGGCAAGGCACTTGGTGCGGGGGTGGGGTCGTGGGAGGATTTCCATCCCCTTAGTTTGCTGGCCTTAGGAGGGGGCTGCCCCTCCTCCAAGTCATGCTCCCTGTCCATTTATAAATATAGAGTGGAGGGGCAGCCCCCAAAGACACAGAAGTCCAAGATTGCGCCCCCTTCCATTTGTGTGATCTTTCTCTCGCTAGAAGGCTACTTTGTCTCTAGTTCTCTGGTAGCTCATTGTCTTGGATGACGAAGTGTTGCCGAATCATTGATATGGTACGCTTGTATAGCAGAGGGGTCGTACATTCGTCTCGATTGGGGAAAATTCTCACGGCTGGGAGGTAATGACTAGTTGTGGGAATCTGCAAATCTTTATCAACGTCTACTTCATCTCCGTTGCGTTGTATTGGTGATACTGATCTATCCATGCATTTGTATAGTGTTCATGGGTGTGTTTGTACGGGTAGTGATATTTTTATTTTGTACTGTGTTCCCAACAAAATGGTTTTTTCCCTTTTTCTTTTGGTTTTTTCTTTACCTTTTTTTTTAATTTCCCGTGTACTGTAAAAAGAAGGTGGGAATACAAGTTGTACCATGATGCGCATCGTGTGCCCTGTTATGCATCACAGGGGAGTACATGTTGCACTACTCAGGTGCACAGGGGAGTACAAGTTGCACCACACATGAAGCACAAGTTGCACCCAAGTACACGTTACATTGTGCAGGAGGTACATGTTGCATCAAGGAGTACAGGTTGTACTGTAACATAAACACAAGTTGCACTACTCGGGAAGCACAACTTGCAGTACATGGGAGTACAATCTGTTGCGGCGTGAAGCACAAGCACATTACTATGCAAGTGCAAGTTACAGTACACAGAAAGCATAACTTGCAGCACATGGGACTACATTGCCGGTGGTGAGTACCACTTTGTTGCAGCATGAAGCACAAGTACGTTATAGTGGAGACACAAATTAGTTCTTGATGGGGGAACATAACGTCCAGAAAAGAATTCATCAAAGCCTGTCAATATGGGATCTAACTTCGGAGGTCCCGACATGAGGAATGCGACTATGAAAATAGTTTAGAAGCTCGGTTTGCGAGATATTTCATTTTAAAAATCAGATCTCACAGAAAAATGTGCACAACACTCTCCCCATCCTCCCACGGTGCAAAAAAATCCAGCAAAACTCTCTCGTAGCGACAACCAATGCAAATGTGTCACGCCACTTGACATTATCGGAGTAATTTAGAGGTAACATTTTTTATGGTAACTTTGGAGGTAACCTTTGCAAGGTACACCTTAACTAAGGTTTTTTTTTTGAAAAAAAATGTTTAGCGAAAGAGAGGTCATCCAAAGGTTTATTCCTAAAATTAGACAACATCATCTTTTCCTTTCCGATTTATTCCTAAAATTAGACACTCGTAAGCCCAAATATTTCAAAGGAATGGAACCCAACTCACAAGTAAAAAAAACTTGATATAAATCAGATT
>NC_041389.1:445509052-445510269 GCF_002162155.2 Triticum dicoccoides | reverse complement strand
AAAAGAGTTTACTCTTATGAAAACTTATAGTCAAAAATAGACATTTGATCAAAAGCTTTTTTTACAGTTGTGATCGAGGTAGATCATTATGTATGCCGACGTCAACACAAGCGGCGCAAAGGGCCACAACCTAGCAGGAAACGGCTGCTCCCTGTCTCCCAGCCTTGGTCGACCCACTCACCCCCGCAAAGCACGTAGACAGCCCACCAAGACTATATGTCGCTATGATTCCTAATAGGAATCACATACGGGCGACAGTAGCAGGTCAACCCATTTTAGCACGCATGCTCACTGCGCGTGTAGGTTCGCTTGTTCCGCCTCGTAGCGGTCATTGCAGGTCCGGTTTACAACTTTTTTCTTTTCGTTTTTCCTTTTTACTTTCATTGTATTTGTTTTTCAAAGGTTTTCTTGGTTTTTGTTCTTTTTCATTTTGCTATGGTTTTCTTTGTTTTCTCATTGGTTTTTTCTTTCATTATACTTTTGTTTCTTCCTTGTTTTTATTCATTTTCTCTGGTTTTTTTGCTTTTCTTTTCGTTTCTTTGTCGGTATTTTTTGGTCCCCCCCCCCCATGTCTTCTTTTTCCTCAGTATACAACATTTTTAGAGCACACGTGAAACACTCTTTTTTTGACAATTTGGACATGTTTCTAATACATGATGTACATTTTCTGAAAATACATGTTTTGAACACTTTTTTGAATACACAGTAGCATTTTTTCCTAATACAATTTGTACATTTTTTTAATAAAAACAAACATATTTTTAAATGTCACAAATTTGTTTTTGAATCAACGAATTGTTTCTGTAAAATGTCATGTGCATTTTTTAATGGTATGAAACATTTTTTCAAGCAAACAAATTTTTTTTGACGTTGTATACATTTTTTTGAAAATATGAGAAAAACATTTTTGAAACTGTTGAACATTCTTTTAAATGGTAGGTATATTTTTAATGTACGAAACATTTTTAATCGGTCGAATATTTTCTGATTGCATAAATATTTTTTAAATGGTACATATATTTTCTAATGTAGGAAACATTTTTAATTGGTCGAATATTTTCTGTAAATTGTATAAACATTTTTTAAATGGTACATACACTTTTTTAAGCACATGTCATTTTTTCAATGTCACAAACATTTTTCTTACACATGGTTAACATTTTGCTATACATGCTTAACATTTTTCAAATGCATGATTAATATTTTTGCGTATGTAT
>NC_041389.1:445457338-445508797 GCF_002162155.2 Triticum dicoccoides | reverse complement strand
CAGCAGATGCTTACAAACGTTACGTACCACCCCGAAGATCGACTCGTGTTTTAGTAGTAAAAAGTAAGTACTGTGTTGTGGGTTTGCGTGCACCCGTGCGCCTAGCATTGTCCGCTTCGGCGTCACCTGCATGCACTGGGCGCTACGGCTTTCGTCGTGTCGTGTGACCATGCATGCGAACGCATCAGCGAGCCTGAAGCTAGCAAATCGATTTGCCATACGGCCAGCCATCCGCGGGCCGCACGAACACGCTACGAGAAGATGATGAGGTAGCCCGGGGCTGGTAAAAACGTTCGTGCTGGCCAGGAGCACTGAATCAATCGACGGAGACGCTTAATCATCTTGCCATTCTTTCGTACTCGTGCAGGTGGAGATTCCCGTTCGATGTTTGAACACCGCCATGCACCCCCATAGTTCTGGGACGTGCTGGTTGTGCTTGTGCTTGCGTCCCTGAGATGAGATATCCTGCAGCAGCAGCAGCAGCAATTCATCAGCCGCTGCCACTGCCACCGCCTCGTGCACCACACATAAATGCAGACAGAGCACAATTCCCGTCCATTCCACGCCACAGGATTTCATTTCACCCCGTGGGGCTGCTCGACCCCTTTTTCCAGTTCCAGCCCCGAATACAACAAGAACACGACCGATCCATCCATGATCCATGGATCGATTTACACACGGCCACGCACGCACGGCGCACGGGAGGAGTTAAAGGCTCCAGCTGTGCACTGCACGCACGCACGCACGGGCAGCAGCAGCAGCAGCTTCAGTGGTCATATTGCTCGTGCATGTGGCCTCTGCAGCCCGTCCCGTTGGCGGTCAGATGATTGATAGCTAGGCCGGCTAGCTGGACAAACAAACTCGGGTCGGGTGGCTCTCAGCCTCAGGTCACGCGCGGGGCTGGCAAAGGCATCTCCCGTCACATTTGGTAGGCGTCCTGGGACGGCCTGATGCTGAGGTCCTGCGAGTGGGAGTGCGAGGAGCCCATGGACGGGTACGCCATCTGCGCAACGTGATCGCTGAACGGGCCATTCAATGCGTGGGCCATCTGCGCAATCCAAACAACAAAACCAAACGGAAACCTTATAAGCAAGCAACCAAGCTTAGGTTCAACATGTTAGTAATTCATCCGCATGTTGTTTATGCATGAAGCTGCTGCACACGTTAGGTACCTATGTATGCATGCACGTACTTGTTCAAATTATTCATTTCATACTCCTACTGGCGATCTAATAGGCTGCTAGCTGCTAGCCTACAGGCCGGCGTAGGCCTCAGTCACACTATGGTCTATCTAGCACATTGGTAGGTAGTGGATCTTTGGGAACTGTTGACTGCTGAGGTACTATGGTTTTGGGAGCAAATTAAATTGTTTATCTTACTGAGGTGTGTCATCCTCTACCTCGTTGCTGGAGTAACTAAACACGGTATGTATATGCCAGTTGTTGAAGAGACGCTAACCTGTGAATGGGATCCATCTTTTGCTCCTAGTTGCGCTTGCATGATTCTTCTGAACACGTCCGAGTTTGCCATGGCGGCGGCGCCTCCCTGCATCAGCCCCGGCTGCGACAGCTGCAGCTGCGGGTGCATCATCTCCGGAGAGAACCCCATCGACGACGAAGACACCCCAGGGAAGCGAAGAAGCTGTTGTTGACAAGGGAGTATTATTGGGCATGCATGGTTAGTTCGACACTCCTTGAAAGGCTACTGGTGGAAGGAAATTAGTAGTATGAGCGATGAGATGCTCTTACATCCTTTGAGAGAAGCCCTTCTATGTTGAGGTCAAGCCTCGGGTTTACTGTCGCCAGCTTCATCGATAAGAACTGCAAATTGCAAAGGGAGCGAGTGTCAAAACCCTGGTGGTTGTTTACCATCACTGACGTACCAGTTACTAGAACACACTACCGATCAGTTATCTGTATCCAGTGATCACTGACATCCTAGTTACTAGAGCAAAGTATTCAGTTATCTGTATCCGGTGATTGTACTCACCTGACACGAGTGTGTTCAAAGCTAAAATCCTACTAGTATGTTCACGTTGCCTAGATAGATTCTCAGACGAATTGTTGGTCGTTACCTCAACTTGTCTTTGCAGGGACTGAACATAGTTGATGATCTCGTCGAGCATCACCGCCTTCCCGGTGACCTGAATTCAGTCCAAGACACAGAACATCCTTTACATTTGCTACGAAATACCAGCACTGATCGGAAACACCAACTTCTTTCGGTGGAAAAAGGGAGTACCTTGCTGCAGCCGGGAACAAGGTCCTGTAGAAGCTTCATCCTCTCACTGATCTTCTCCCTTCTTAGCTGCGCAAAGGATAAAAACATCCATGGTTTCAACACCACTCGTGTGCTCAAATGCATACATACTGCATCCATGCTAATCAAACGAGGAAGCGGTGAGCAAAAACTGTGTACCCTTTCGGCAAGGCTGTGGCTGTTGGTTGCCTGCCCGCGCCGGGCTCGGACATGGATGTAGTCTTCCTTCTCGGAGCTCTCCTTGGCACCCTTCCCCTTGGACTTGCCGCCGGTCGTCGTCCCCGTCGCCGGGCTGCTCTCCTCGCCTTTATCTTTGCTCTGGGCGCTCTCGTTTGCGGAGTCAGCGGCCACGTTGGAAGACTGAACCTGATCGCCTCCCATCACCTGAATGAAGCACAAGCTCGTTCTTGAACACCTGACAAAAGTACTGAACTGAAGCTGGAAACACGATGAACAGCAGGCAGTATATACCTCGCTGGGCCTTCTCCTCTTCTTGGAGTCCGACCCTTTGGACGAGCAGTCTCCGCCGGCTGCCTCCGAGCTCGGCACGCCGCCGCTCCCTGCGAGCTCCGGCTCGGCCTTGTCCCCGCCTTCCTTCCTACGATGATCCAAGTACCCCTCCCCGAAAGCGCTGCCCATCTGCTGATCGCCCGCCCCGCCGAAGGCGCCAGCGCCCATCATCCCGCCACCGGCGCCGGGGCCGACGAAGCACGACGATCGCGCGGCGCGCTCGATGAAGCCCGAGTCCACCGGGAAATGGCCACCTAGGCCAGGCGGCGGGAGGAACCCGGGCACCGGCGCCAGGAACCCCGCGCCGTGCTGCGAGGCCGCCGACCACATGCCGGACCCGAAGGAGTCCATCATGTGGGGATGCTGCTGGTGCTGGTGCGCCGAGAAGCCGCCGCCGCTGAATTGGCTCTGCCACTCCACGGGGATGCCACCGCCTGGGCCAGAGGACCCATTGCCCTCCATCCCTTTCTCGCTGCTCTCGTTCATGTCCATGGCTCCTGCTCCAACAACAAGCTGAGCAAATGGATTCCTCCGCTGGCCGAAAGAACCTGAGAGGCAGCCGGGAGAGAAGACGAAGTGCTCTGGTCGGGCAGGGCCGTATGGGCAATGCGATGGGCAAAAGCTCTTAAGGCAGCGAGACTATGGACAGAAACGGCAAGAAAAGGAGGGGCGGCCGCTGCAGATTGTGGCGCTAGGTGTGCCGGCGAGAGGCGTAGGAAGAAGATGAGCTAGGAAAAGAGGGAGACGCATAGACCATGCTTACATAGCTAGAGGGAGTGTGGAGGCAAAGGCTTGTGGCATTTGTAGGACTACACTGCTAGTACTACTACTAGTTCTTCTTGACCACCACCACCACCAGAGGCCCTACTAGTTTTTATGCATGGTTAACCAGGGAGAGAAAGAAGAGAGAGGCACCACCGCCATCCATGGCCAGTTTTTGTTTTGTTTAATAAGCTTTAAAATGTGTTAGGGCACCTTAATCGTCCCCGCTTTACCTTTCCTTTGTTAACAGCCCTTTAATCATGGTGTTTACCTTTGCTTTCCTTTAGTAACAACTCCCTGGTTACTTACTTGCTTGGCATCGCACCGCACCGCTCATAGCAGAGCAGAGGAGCAGGCGTAAAGAGGCATCCCTGACATTGCCAACCCTCGCAGGCATTAGTTTATGCTCGCTTTCTCAAGGTGCCTGCCTGGCTGTAAAACTTGTGCACCCACCCCGCTCATCATTATTTGACTGTTTGCACTTCTTTAATCGGTCGACACGGGCAATTATTTACACGCCCTCCATGATCGCCATCATTAGTTTTTTGCTCAAGGGAAATTGGTGGTCAACATTAGGAGGGGCTGCGATCGAGGCCTCGCCATTTTGCCCCCCACGGCAAAGCATCGCCGCTTTCGCTCCATTTCATTTCATCCCATCATTGATAGGGTTTAGGTGAGATTTGTTTGGACTTTCGAGCGTATAGGAAACTCGTACTAGGAGTAGTAGGAATTGTACCGTTTTCGTTTTCTTGCGAAATTCAGAGCTGAAAATGAAACCTTTGTTTGATTGATTAGAGGAGGAGTTGCGGTCTGCCCCAGCTGCTGGAGATGCTTTTTCTCGCAGAGTTGAGATTCTCCTAATCTCAATCTTTCTGTGGCTGCAGTAGGATAAAAACAATTCGTTAGCCTCGGGGTTAGCGAAGGCTCGAATCTAGCTTTAGATTAGTTAAAGCCTACCACCCATGCAATACTTTTATTCACTCCAAACACGCTTTTGCCCCCCTCCCCCTTCCCTCCCCCTTAAGCTTTCAAATCAGGGCTTAAGAAAAGCATCGGCAAGGAAGGAAGCAGCAACCATCTGTGCTGATTAACACTGCAAGAAGTGAACTGCAAGTTATTCCCCTGCACTGCAGCTAAGCTTACCTCCTCCATTCCTCTTTATCTTTCTACTCAACACAGCAGCGTCCCTCCCTCCATCCATGCCTTTTCCCTCCTCATCTGCCTAACATTAGTGGAGCCATTAGTAAACTGTTCGCCCCAAAGCGGGAAGGAGAAGAGAAGAAAATAAAAAGGCAAAGGGAGGGGCGTACGTACGTATACGTAGCGAATCTTGAGAGAGAAATGCCGGGCCAAAGACTGGAAAGGATACGACTTCAAACTGCCGAGCTCCAGCCCCAGGGCATGGACCACGAGCTGCTGCTGCTACGTACAGTAGATAACAAGCCTCGATAGATAGATAGATTCCTAGACCAGTCCCCTCCCCAGCTTACCTCTGCCTCCGCTTTTCTTTTTCCCTCCTCATCTTATCTTTGAGAACGAGGAGGAGAAGAAGACCGTATCGTAGACGGGGCTGGTTTTGTTAGGGTAGCCCCTACACATGGCCTTCGCCGTCCACGACCCGGTGTCCGTCCGCACGCGCTTTGCCAGTCCTGTGCACGGCAGCGCTGGCCGGGCTCGGCACAAGGCATTTACCCGTGCCATGCCATGCCACCCCCGTCGTGCACCGCAGTCATTGAGGAATGGAACTGGACCCGACCGCCCACCAGATTATCTTCTTCTGCATCATTATGCTCGCCAGAAAGGTTGCCGCAGATCTATGTCTCCCTTCTCCAATCATTGCCGCACAAATTCATGTGTTCCAGTACCATCCATCCGTGCTCTCTCGCGCCAATGCGAATGCGCCTGCATCGCATCACGGACGGATAGCACGCGAGAGCAGCGTATCGACGGGTGACGCGGAGGCGCTTGCTGTCAGCAGGAACAGAGGATGAGCTGAAGACAAGAGCTTGTCAAGAGAAATAATTTAGAGCAAATAAACAGTACTGATGTGATGAGAGTGACTACATACATGAGTTTAGGCCCTACATGTTGGCAGCAGGACAATCCATCCATCCGTCCGGTGTGAGTGAGAGCAGAGGATTGATTCCTGCAAACAAAAGAAGCTCCAACAAATAGCAGCCAAAGAGCTGTAAGTAAACAAATGGAATAATGTCTGCGTGAGATTAGCTGGCAATCGTCTCTTTAGCGGGTAAGTCTAAAGCTAAAATGCACACCCCTGCTAGAATGGGGTAAGAGTTTCGACATCGGATTCGTTCATCTCTCAGAATCTGCTCCCTGTATTGACTGTCCTGCTTAGCAAGTTCTGAACGGATGTCTTTTTTTCTTCCCAGGAAAAAAATAATCACAACTTCGCCTTTTAAAATTTGAACATCATCAGAACAGCACACAGCAAAGGATTTAGGTTTTTGATCAAGAGAAATTATCTATGATCCAGAACAAATATAAAGAGTTTTGATTTGAACATGCTAAGCTTCCTCAAAGTAAAAAAAAACACCAAACAATCCACCATGCCTATCATAGTTTGTACTACATGCTACAAAAGTTTGTGCAAACACTTGCTATAAAGGGATTTGATTCGAACATGCTAAGCTTCCTCAAAGTAAAAGAAAAAAGAAAACGGCCAAACAATCCACCATACCTATCATAGTTTGTACTACATGCTACAAAAGTTTGTGCAAACACTTACTACCAAGATGTATCGAGAAGCAAAGAGCACAAAAGCAGTCTTAATGGGATCATTACCAAGGAAGAATGATTTGAGTTGAACATGGATGATTCGATTACAGGGCAAGTTGGCCCATAGTATCTCCACATTGTGAGTACACCTCTGTGTTAATTCAGCATTTGTTCCCATGTGCTAGGGTACAAGATCTCTAATTGTGCTTAGGAAAGCGTATGTTACACCTTTCTGTAAACCATAAACAAAGCACAGTCCAATGAGTCCATGGCAAAGCCAGCTGCACGCGAGATGCAAGTGAGTATATTTTTAGTAAAGGTCGATGTTAGGTGAAACCTTCCTTGTGGGCTATGATTCATACAAAGCGGTAAAAATTACCGATTATTCTAAATCCTAATTATGCATTATGGCGTACGCTAATGGTCTTATTATACTCTAGAGCAGTGATTAGAGCTACAAACTAGGGCATAGGGTGCAAAATACAAAATGCATATCTGGGGAACACTAAAGAACTTCCCCCAAGAGGAAAATAAACTAATAGTGTTGATAAGGGCAGCAGACTGTTTATTAAGGCCAACCTGTTAATGATTGGCATGGAGCTAGGGCATTCTACACTATCATATAACATTATGTGCGTGTGCGTATGTGCATGCATGCGTGTGTATGTTGCCTTGTGTGGAGAGAGAGAAAAAAATCAATTTGTAATCATAATGTACCACATCTGGTCGCTTACTAATGCCGTGTAGAACTTTCTGGTGCCTAAGGGCACTTGCATTAGTTATTCCTAACACCGCTCCACATATTCTTGGATGAATGCTAAACACAACAGTTCACTGTTAGAGAAAAATGCTCTCTATAAATTGTTAAATAATGGCTCAAACACTCCATGTTGTGTTAGTTCTCATGCCAAAGCGGTTGTTTGCATGAAAGATAACTCGGTTTGTCTTTGGAGTTCTCTCCCCTTTACCTCACCCAAAGTCGGATGCAGCAAAACTTTGAGACAGCTGGCGTCACACTATTGGAGATTCCTAATTCAGTTATAAATCAACTAGAATGTAAACTACCCATTTGAATGAATGAGTCCATTCATGATAATTCACAAAGAAGATAGAACTACCCAGCTTTGCTTCCTCCTAAGAACTCAATTGCTTACAAATGTTAGGACGCCTGGTTTACATGGGACAAGGTTGATTAGATTAACTGTTATCCAGTCTCCCTAAGTCTGGTGCTATCTATAAAGCAATGGCAAACATCATATGATGTGAAGAGTGAAGATGTACGATGCTTTACACCCTTCCTCTTTATCATGAAGATGTCCTTGCAAAATATCACATACAGATGCAAATATTAATATGATTGCAGAGATAAGAGTAAACATTCAATTTTGACATCTAAGAATTAAACTTTAAGATTAGTGGCTTTGATGCAATCATGCAAAGTTTTGCTAGCAAAGACAACTAAACCTTCAAGAATGTGATACTTACACCTAGGAAGCCTTCCCGTCAGACAGCACCCATGCTATAATGCCAAATAGGCATGTGTTTGCATCATCCACTGTCCTTTCGTTCAAAAGCAAAGCTCCTACATCCACCAGACCACCAGGTAGTAATAACAAGAGCACGGTGGAAGTGATTACTGTATCCAGTAGTGTCGATCTTTGTCCTTGTTACCAATCTCAATCTTTAGATGGTTCATAAATTCAATAATTACTATCACTTGTGCAGAATGCTTCATGTCTCTTCCGAAATCAACAACAGGTAGCAAGGGAGATAATAATACTATCATAAAAGTGGTAGTGGGTAACTGCTATCCCAGGAGTTAAAAAATTTAGTGCATGAGTTTCTGATGCCCTCAAGGGCAGTTACCAAAGAACACAACAGCAAGTTAAATCCATCAACCTCGGCCTTTGCCAAAGAATGTGCAATCAAATGGCTTACGGAGAATCTGCAAATATAGATGTACCTACAAGGCTACTACAACGTAGACGTATCTATGATGTGCAAAAAAAAAAATAGCATAAAGGCTAATAGTACATGGTGTGAGATGAAAAAAAAATGTACGGACAAGGTGTCAGTTCACAGGCCAAAACTAAAAGCAGAAGGCCTAGTTGGTCCTGTGGCTTAAGTTTTTCTCATTCAAATGTGAGTTTATGTGAAGCAGTCATCCTCAACTGTATGATGACAGTAATGACATTCGGAAAACAGCATTAAGTATGTATCAGGTAATTGATGATTTCTAGTCCCTACCATTTAAAAGGATGTATAATTATCGGAATTTAATGGCACTTTTGCGTAGGGCATACATCTCAGATTCATGTTCAGTATTGAATCATGGGGACTGAAAAGGACAATAATTAGGTTTCAACTTGCTGAGACACAAGAGGGTGGTCATCATGGTGTTGGTTTATGGGTAGCTTAGCATTTAAGAGACATGAAATCGAGTCAAGAGCTTCATGGCACATCTAAAAATCTTTCTCAAATGGACAAGTATAATCATTGCCAGAATATTTCTAGCATGCTATATATTTCTGTGTAACAAGAAAACTAAACAGAACTGAACTGCAGCTCATCTGAAAGGTTACCAGTAATCTCCGCAAGAACAAGACCCTTCTCTGAAACGATGAAATCGATTTGCATCCCTAACAATAATGCACCTCCCATAAATCTTGCTTAGAAGTTTTATCACATTATGACAGTCTCCACAGACCCGGAGGTTCTTTACAATCCTAATAGGTGTCCCAGGTGCAGTGCTAATCAGCCCAAAGGCAAGTGCAAGCTTCTCGCTGTGAAGAGCAAGTGAACTCTCTTTCACATCCTCATCATCAATATCTAGCAGCACTTGGGAGGTGTCTGGAGCATATCCCGCAATTTTCAACTGCTGGCATATCTCACTTAGCATCTGATATACATCCCTCTTCCTTGAGTGACTTTTATCTCCAGATATGAACTCATGAATAACACCATCAAGTTCTATTGAGCTGCTCCCAGGTACTTTCTGCACTCCACAATCCAACATCAGCTTCCTCACCTTATGCACTCCTTTCCAGTTGCCATCCAGCGCATAAATGTTGGATAATAACACATACCCCGCGTGATCATTCGGTGCAGCCTCAATAAGCCTGTGTCCTGCCTTCTTTCCCAACTCAAAGTTCTTGTAAGTTCTACAAGCACCAACCAGTGCCTTCCACACAGCAGCATCTGGCTCCATTGGCATCATCTGAATCATCTCCTCTGCCTTCTCAAACAGCCCCGCACGGCAGAATAGATCCACCATACAACCGTAATGGGCAATGTCGGGCACAATACTATAGGAATTTGTCATTCTCTCAAAATAACCAACACCTTCCTCGACAAACCCTGCGTGGCTGCAAGCATTCAGGAAACTGTTAAACGTAATTTTGTTAGGCACGAACCCAGATGACTCCATTCTAGTAAAAAGCTCCAAAGCTCTTTCACTGCAGCCACTTGCTGTGAAACCAGCTAACATTGCATTCCAAGTATCTACGCTCCTCAGTGCACACGAATTTTCAAACACATAAACTGCACCCTCAATGAAACCACACTTGGAGTACATGTTTATTAGAGCTGAGCTCAACTTCTCATCGACCTCAATCTCTTTCCTGCAAACATATGCATGTGCCCAGAGCCCTTGCGCAAGTGCTCCCAAGTATGCGATTGCCGAGATTACGCTCACCAATGTCACCCTATCAGGCTGGCACTCACTGCTTGCAAGCATCTCCCGGAACACCGCAACTGCCTCCTCATGCTCCCCATTCACAACACACCATGCAATGACCGTGTTCCAAGAGACCGAGTCTCGGGCTGGCATCCGCGCGAAGAACTCCCGGAGTGCTCCTGCGTCCCTGCCCTGCGCGTACCCTCGCAGCAAGCAGTTCCAGGCGATCATGTCCACCTCGGGCCCATAGTCGAACACCTTGCGCGCGTCGCAGAGCATCCCGCAGACGGAGAAGGCGTGGATGAGCCCGTTGCGCACGCGGCGGTGCGAAGCGGCCCCGCTCTTGACGGCGTGCCCGTGGAGCTGCGCGGCAGCAGGGTGGGCCCGCTCCCGCGCGCAGCGGGCCAGGGCGAGCGCGTACGCTATGGGGTCCGGGTCGGCGCCGGAGCGGAGCAGGTGGTCGAACAAGCGGAGCGCGAGGTGCGGGTTGAGCCGCATGCGCGCGGTGTACGCCGCGGCGAGGGAGTCGGCTGGGGTTTTGGCGCCGCATGACGGCGGTTGCGGTTGAGCCGGTAGCTGCTGCCGTTGCGGCTTCGCGGCGGTGGCGAGCGTGGTGGAGGTGAGGAAGAAGGGGACGGTGGGAGGAGGCATCGCTTGTGGCAGCGAGCGTGGAGGAGGAACGAGCGGCGTGCAGCGAGCGTGTCACGGCCGGCGAGGGCACTGAAGACGATGGCAAGGGTGGGCGCGTCGTGCGCCGGAGGCGCGGCGGGTGCGTCGCGTCGTGGATGAGGTCGAAATGGGATTCCGGCCCGTTCAATCCGCGTAGTTATACTGGGCTATAATTCTATTGGGCCCTACAGTACTGAGAGACAAGTAGTTATACTGGGCTTAGCCTTTACTGGATTCGTACAGCTGTAGGCCCAAATGTAGTACTTCCAAACTGGGTCTTACTGGAACATAGGGCATCCATCACAGGAGCATGGTTCTCAAGAAAAGAAAACATGGGAATCTCTTCTCAAAAAATAGATTTTTGCTAAAGAAACGAGGAGATCTCCCCCTAATTAAAAAGAAACATGTGTATCTGACTCTAGCACTATGTGCAACTTGTTTGTACATATTTTCCTTTCAAAAGTAATTCTTTGAATGATTCTTTGTCAGTAATGAGATATTACAATCACACGAGAGCTTGGCTTTCGATGTGTCCCAAGTTTTCTATCTATAAATAAAATAAAATATGATTTGTAAAATTCACATGTTTTCCCGCAACGGAAAAAAACACACTCTCTAAGAGCTTGGAAGCATCTCTAGCCCTTCTCCTGAACTTTAAGTCCTCAAATAACCTTCAAAACTGGTTCCTGGATGTGATGATTGATATGGAGTGCCATGAGGTGGTGTCGGTGTGGCAGTCCGGGGATGATAGATCGATGGGGTACCATATATTCAGAGAGATAACTTCAATTCTCTCGTCCCCGTGGGGGTTTAAGCTTCAGTTTTTTAGAAGGAGTGTAGCAGCACATGTGTTGGCTAGTAGAAAGGCTTTTCATCTTGCTCATTGCTTTACTGTTTATGATGTAATCCCTGTTAATCTGGAAGCAACGCAACGCATGCGTCTTCGACGCCGCCCGGCCTTCCATCTCTAAGACCGTGGCGACAATCAGGGAGGAAGCCCGCGGCTGGGCTCATGCGGGCGCCCGAGGACTCGGCCTCATCCTGCCCGGCGAGTAGTCCCCCTCCTTTTTTGCTTTGGGGATGCATACACCCCTTTCTGTTGTATGCTTAACCTCCTGACCCACGCCGCGCTGTGCGTTCGTGCCCGTCAGAGGTTGTTCCTGTAAATGCTGCTGACACTCTTTTCTACCTATCAATGCAATGATACGCAAGCCTTTTGCAGCGGCCCTCCCACATCCACTACGCTAGGATCTACATCAACAGCGTCAAGATGTCCCACCCTGAGACAATTAAAAAATCAATCAATACCGAATATCCAATTCTAAACCCGGGCTCACCTGCACCTGGTGAACATTAAATTCAAAAAAAACATAAAATTCAAAAAATATATCATATTTTGCATGGAAGATGTTTGAGTGCGCGAGGTGCGTTCCAAATTTCAAAGCATTTGGACATCTGAGTAGCTCATAGAAAAAAAGCAAAATCAAGGCCGAATAGTGCATAAACGGTAAACTTTCTCACAGACCTCAAATTTGTCTTTTTTTGAGAGCTACTCAGACATCCAATGCTCTAAATTTTGACGCGGACATCACGCACTCAACCATCTTTCTCCACACAAAAATCCAGAATTTTTTGAATTTATTTAGTATTTTTAACGATTTGTTTGTACACTCCCGGACTCATCAGAGCTCGGGAGCCAAAACGCCTGGACCAATCAATATCTTTTTATTGTTTCTTTGTCATGTAGCAAGAAGATACGAGCACAAAAGATTTTGGCTGTCGTGGGGCACTTTGTTTTACTTTCTTGTCACACCCTCGTATGCCCCCGAACACAACAAATAGAGCTAATTAGGCCTTGTACAATGGGAGATGATTAGGGAAGGTGTTTAGAGAAATAAATCAGACTTTTCTTAAGCACCGGTGCTTATTTATATAGGATAGACGCTTAACTAAGCGTCTTTCCTGTAGAAATAGGTATCGGTGCTTAAGAAAAATTCAGTTTATTTTTTTAAGCATCTCTCTAAGCACCTTCCATTGTATAAGACTGGTCATAGTGGGGAGTAACTTAGACTAGTGTCATGCATATGACACTAGTCTTTGTTACTACCTTCATAATGCAAAGTAATATACAAGTAGTATCATAGATGATTGCATTTATTACATTATAGACTCATTTTGCTTTGGGTTGTGTTAGGTTACAGTAACATATTATGTTACTTCAAACACCTCTCTCTTCATTAAGTATATGCCACATAAGCAAACTTGTCTTGGAATGTGCTATTTTACTTGCTAAGTTACTCTCACTATGACCAGCCTAAGGCCTTAAGTGTTGGTGGTGTAGGGCTGCAGACCGTGTAGCAAATCAAAGCACGCACCCAAAACGGGAAACGCATCTGATAACGGGAACCACCGGAGAAAAAGGATACTACTACTAGTATTGCGGGCGACGGAAGAAGAGGCGTCTCGGGGTCGAGACGAGGCTCCTCGTCGCGCGACACCTGAGAAGCACGCACCATCGTCACGCGCGCGGCGAGATGCAGCGCCGCGCGTCAGCCCGACAGCGACCCCCGCCCACGGCTGTTCCCCGCGCCGTCTCGTGTCGCCGCCGCATAGGCTCCCGCCGGCCCGGGCCCCGCCCGCCGGCGAAACGGCCGTCGATTCTCGCGCTACGTAGTACCACACCACCGGATAAATTTCTCATTCTGCTTTAGCTGCGTCGACGCCATGGAGTCTAATTAGCTCGACGGCGACGGGGGCTAGTGTTAGCTTAGTTTAATGGCGATGTAACGTGTGCAGTCGAAGCAGTAGTACCCTTGATCATTGATTAGTGCTGCTAATGGCCTTCGTTATCCGGCTTCCATCATATATCCACATCGAGCGCTGGTGCGCTGACGAACTTAGTTTGGTTTCGCCGAGTAAACTACCGCAAAGTGGGTACGTACGCAGACTTTTGCGTGCGTGCCAAAGCTCGTTTGCGTCACCATGGGCGACCAACTTGCACGCCCCCCTTTGTTTTTCGTACATGCATCAGAGGCTTTCTTATTGTTAATGCCGATTAATTTGATAGTGCGTCAAAGTTAACTGTCAGATTTAGCCGAACATTCTCGAAGATTTGGAGATCTACTGGCTAGCTTAGCTTAGTGCACCCCCCTTTGTGTTGTGTTGCTAGCTTAGAGAGATTGGGCATTATTGGAGTAACTGAGAGTCTGAGATGCGTATAGTTAAGGAAGAGCATGGTTAGGGCTTATCCATATCGGCCCAATCAGGGAAGAGAGTTCTTTTGCGGAAAATGTGCATGCATGTATCCCCATCCAACGCATCTTAAACTGGTAAAAAATTGTTAAGCTGATGTTTGCTTTATACCAAGAATGGTGGTTGTGCGCCCGCAAGATGCAACGTATCTCAAAAGCTACTAGAATGTAGGGTTTTAATTCAGTGGAGAGTAAATCGGAAATTCGCAAGGGTACGTAAGCGCGGGGGCACTCACCTGCCAAGCCTTGCCGTCCACTCAATTTGCCTCACGATTCATGAAGTAGATGAGCCCCGCACAAGAACATGGTAAAAAAGAAAATCCTCAAAAAGCTTTAAGTTTCAATGATGAAACTTACCTTTTTTGCATAAAAATGCCTAGTTTCAACAAGTTTCAAAGATATAATTTTAAGTAATTTTTCCCATTGACCATAGACAAAAAATAATTAATTTTTATTAGTCACTCATACTCATTATATTGAATATAATAACGTCTTATATTATGAGACGGGGGAAGATGGACAGAAATAGCCATCCCCATGGAGAACTAGATACATAGAGACACGCCTACAAACACCCAAGTGTCGAGGAGCTTTCGAGTTTCTCTCCGTAGACTGGTTTTCACCGTCCCGATGTTTTGTTATTCTGGAGTGAATGTCTGCACAATGAGTTCAATATGGTCAAACCTAGTAACGTCAATTTGATGTTTTAGATACCTATATATACGTATGAAATGATGTTTACATGGATAGCGAGGCGCACGTGAATATCGTCGACGTACGTTTATGTGAAAGCTTGTGCAGGTGCATGCGTGCGACGATATAGTGCACTCGTGTTTGATAACCTACATTTCAAATCATGGAGGATCTCGCATCTCACTACCAAAAATCTATCATCTTTTTCCTCCTCCGCAAGAAAAGCTCTTCTCCTTCTGTCGGCGCCGCCGTCGGTCCGTCCAATCTCAGATTGCCTATAGGCCATGTGAGGGAGTCCTGACTATGGGTCCTCGGGGAGCCGACCTATATGATATGGCCCGGACTGATGGGACGTGAACATATATGACAAAAGGCCTTCTTCCATGTCCGGTTGGGACTCTCCTTTGCGTGGATGGCAAGCTTGTAGTCCACGTGTGTAGTTTCCTTTCTCTATAAACCGACTTTGTACAACCCTAGTCCCTTCTGGTGCCTATATAAATTGGAGGGTTTAGTCCGTAGGGGCGATCATAATCATACAAATTAGACATCTAGAATTTAGTTACTACGATCTCGAGGTAGATCAACTCTTATAACTCATATACTCATTAAAGTCAATCAAGCAGAACGTAGAGTATTACCTCCATCAAGAGGGCCCGAACCTGGGTAAACATCGTGTCCCCTGCCTCCTGTTATCTTCGATCCTTAGACGCACAGTTCGAGACCCCCTACCCGAGATCTGCCGGTTTTGACACCGACATTGGTGCTTTCATTGAGAGTTCCTCTCTGCCGTCGACAGAAGGGTTGATGGCTCGTCTTGTCATCAAGGACAACATCACTTCCGGAGAAACCCTAGCTTTGGGGCAAACCATCCGGCTTGGCAGCCTCATCATGGGCGCTCGTTCGGCCATTAAGCCAAAGGCAGCCCAGCCTGTCACCAAAAATCATCTCCTCATCAGCCCTGAGTACTCCGACAATGTAACATCCCAAATTTCCAATTTGAAATGTTATACATTAGATCATCATTGCATATTACATTTTCATGCATTCTGGTTGATCCTAAAAATTCTAAGCAACTCAAGGACCCACGGAGAGAGTTGGGGATTTCGTTTTTTTCATATTTGAGTTTTTTCAAATTTTGGAAATAGGATCATTTGGTTTTAATTATTTTTCTCTCCGAATATTTCCAATATGAAAATAAAAAAGAGGGGATAAAATGATTTCTCCAAAATAAAGAAATATTGGAGGAAAAATATTAAAATCAAATAAGAAATTTATTCGGAGTTTTATTGCTATTTTATTTGAATTAGGGAAAAATGCGTTTTTCAAAATTGCATGAGAAGCCCAAATAAATGTTCACTTTGTCCGCTATATTTTTAGAGGACGGAGAAAATTTATTTCAGGATTTTTGGAGTCCGTTTAGTATTTCTTTTATCTGTTTTTCTGCGCGTCGGAATTATTTAAGAAAAAAAGTAACCGACCTACCGAGCCGTGTCCGACTAGGACTCCTCGCCCGGCCGGCCTTTATAAGCCGGGAGGCCCGCCAGCCCCGTCCGCCAATGAAACCCTAGCCCGTGCCGCCGCCACTCGTCATCGCCGCTTGCGTCGACGGCCGCCGCAGCCGCCCGCGCTGCCGCCCTGCGGAGCCGCCGCCACCGCCACCCCGTCGACCCATCGCCGCCGCCGCCGCCATCTCGCCCGCCGAGGTAGCCGCGCCGCCGCCACCCATTTTTGTTAGAAAACCGATCGGTTTTTTTTAAAACCCTAGATGCATTTTTTTAGTTTCGGTTCGTTTTTTGGTTTAGTTAGTTTGCGGACGTTCGTCCGTACATTCGTTTAACCGAACATTGTTCGTCAGTTAGCCGCAGACAACAAATGTTTGTTCGTTAGCCTGTTTGTCAGTTTTTCTTTTTCCAGGGTTTTTCTGCGATTATTTTCGATCGCGATTTCTGTCCTGATCTTCGTTTTAGTTTAACTTTTCGCTCGTTTATCGGAATCAGGTGATTCAAGCGCCTAGATCTTGGTCTCGAAGCCCCTCTTTCTGTTTAACCTACTTGAACAAGATTTTGCTATTGTAAAATTTGACTTTAGTCTAGATTAGTAAACGGATCTTGTTTCTTTCATAGTTTGAGTTTCGCTGCTTCGTTTGATTTGATTCTTTTTGCAAACCGGAGTTCTTCAGTTGAACTTTCTGATTGGTTTTCTTTATTTGAGTTTTACTTGTGCTTCTAGTTGAGTGCTTATTGTATGCTTTATTTCTTTACGATAGAACACCCGGAGTGCGAAGCGTGCTACTACGAGTCCCTAGGTTTTGCAGATCATCAGCAAGGCAAGTAACACTTTGATCATACCTTTTTATTACCCAATTTTTATGCATTAGATCAAACCCTCAAACATTGCATGGTTAGGATCTGTTTAACATGTGGGTTTTGGGAAGTAGATGATGAGGTAGAACCTATTGCCTTTTTATTATCAAACATTTAGGAGTTACTTCTACATTATGCTCAGGATTGCTATGCTATGCTTGTAGACATGGATTGAGTGAGTGTATCCATGACAGATGTGAGTTTTGTTAATTAATGGTTAACTTAAGGTGGCTACTTAAATACACATCTGGGTGGATTGTTTGAGGCACCCTGGAGTACCCAGTGGTTGTCAGGGCACCTGGAGAATCCAGTATTGTCCTTGGATATCCCGGAGTACCCGTGTGATCATCCTACGGTTCGCCACCCAGACTCAAAGGGATCATAAGCTTATTCATGCTAGAAAATTCCGTTTTTAGCCACAAGCTATTATGGGCTCTAGCATAGTTGAGTATGTTGCATGACCTCTTTCAGTGGTGGGCTAGCAGATGTAGGGGAAAGTAGGTGTAACTGTCCATCCAGAGTAAAGAGTTAATCTTTCTGAAAGACCGTGTCTCGGTCATCCATTTCTCAAACACCTTGTAGTGCGAGAAATCCAACGGAGGAGATCGAGCCTTGTGGGGAAAAGTGTGCAAACCTCTGCAGAGTGTACAAACTAATCATGGTTAGTTGTGTCCCCGGTTATGGACATCTTAAGTATCTGGTTCTTGGATTATCATGTTGATCTCATCACTCTAAGTAAATTTGATTAGGTTAATGATGATCTTTAATTGGGATTGAGTTGGAGGAACCTTCTCAATGTTTAACAACCACCATGATAGTTAAATAAACTTCATTCCTTTGTTGTAGGGGAAAATTGGCTTTATGCAAAACTGTAACCATAGAGCTTTCCACCAGTCATATATGCATGTAGTGGTAGCATTTATTCTGTTCATTACTCTATGTGTTACATTGCCAGCATATTCCATGTGCTGACCCGTTTCGGGCTGCAGCATATCATGTTGCAGACTTTTCAGACGACGAGTAAGGTGCCATAGGTCATTGTCGTTCACTCAGCTATGACGTTGGAGTTGATGAACTCACTTTATCTTCCAACCCTGTTCAAGAATTCATCCGATTAACCAGTTAACTTTCCGATTAATCCCTACTCATAGGGTCGTCGAGTAGCCGATAAACCGATAAATCGTCCGATTACTTGATTAAATGTCCGATTAACTTGCCGATTAGCCTATTAATCCCCTACTCGCTAGCCAACCGAGCAGCTATCGGTTAACGATTTCCTCAACAATGCTTCCAAGCCTTCCGCTGTTATCGTTTTTAGATGGCCTTAAGCCATATTATTGTAATAAGTTCTCTTTTGAGACATTCGATGTAATAAGTGCGTGATTGCTACTTTGTTATAAATCCTCAAGTATTGTGCGTGTCAGCATTATCGATCCAGGGATGACACTGATGCACAGAGACTAGACTGTTTGAGGTCTGGTCGCTACAGGAAACATGGATCTGGCAGATATATCGACCCTAAACGAACTACTGGATTGCATCGCCGCCCTGGGGGTCGCAACCGACTATGATCGGATCGGGCTTAAAACTGATTAGAGAGAAATCAAATCTTCGTCGATGACCCATCAGGTGGCAGTTGTGGCGGAACAAGCGGACATTAACTCTCCTCCTATGTTGAGGACGAAGTATATTCGGTTTTCCAAGCTCGAAGAGCCGGACACCCATCTTTGGGAGCACACTTCTTGTTCTCCAAACATAAAATCAGGCATAGAGCCCCAAAACTCACCGGACGCTTCGGAGCCCGGGCTGGTAGCTTCGGAAATCCTTCAGCATCCAGACTTCATAGCGGGTCAGGGTTCGGATTTAATCCCACCCACCCACCACAAGCAATTCCGGTCCTCCGGACATATGTGACTTAGTGTACGTACAGCAGCAGCCTCAGGAAACAGTCCACCACTTTTGGGCCAGATTCCTTCTTGTTAAGAACAAGATCAAAGACTGCTGCAACGACGACGCGATCTCGGTATTTTGCAACAATTGCACGGATGAGCGAATCCTTAATGCCCTCAACCGCCGTCGCGTACTGCACTTTGCAGATTTGGCACACATATACAGAAGTACTGCACAATGAAAAGCGCCTGGAAAACCCAGACAACCCGCTGGGAACCACATGCCTTTAGACCATTTCCCGAACGAGCAAAGAGGATGCACCCTCGCGGAGCACCAAATCATCATCCTGTGGACAAGAAAATCAAACCCTTTACAGGGCATAGAACTGTCCTTAAGGAATGGCTCGACACAAGCCCTGTCAAATTCACATGACGCCGAATAACGAACCAACGCATAGCCTTCGAGCATGTTCGATACTCCGGCAAGTGGCCAAGAGCAGCGAGGGTATCCTCACTAACAACACCCCAGAGAACTACTCTTTGGAGAACAACAATCTCAAAGTATTCATGGTCTTCGAGACCTTTTCATCAAATAATCGACGCAAAAGGGCGCTCCGCGACCTCACCAAAGTCTGCCAAGTGGCAGCAGTAAATCCTTGGAACGATACAACGATCACTTTCAACACTGATGACGAACCAAGATCCCGCTCAGTCCGGGCACCAGCCGCTTTGGTCCTAAATCCAATCGTGGACGGCTTTCGGCTCACTAAAGTGCTAATGGACGGCGGTAGCGGACTGAACCTCATCTACGAGGACACGCTCAACAAAATGCAAATGGACAGGAGTCGCATTGAGCAAAGTAACATGGCCTTTCACGGTATTATCCCTAGCCGGGAAGCAAGATGCTCGGGAAAAATCAAACTCAACGTGGTATTCCGCACACCGAGAACTACAGGTCTGAAGAGTTACTCTTCCATGTGGCACCTTTCAACAGCGGGTACCACGCCTTGCTGAGGCAAGACGCATTCACGCGCTTCCACGCCGTACCCCACTACGGATATATGAAACTCAAAATGTCCGGGCCCAATGGAGTTATCACTATTACCAGTGATCCGGACATAGCACTCCACGCCAAGAATAAGACCGCCTCTCTGGCCCTCGAGGCCGAAGAATTAACCACCCTACATTCCACAGTGGATAGGGACGACATAATCCTCGATAAGAGACCCAAATCCACTTCCTTCAAGCCAGCAAACGAAATAGTCAAATTTCAAGTCCACCCGACGGACCCCAAGAAAACAGCTTCCATAGGGGCACAGCTGGATCCAACGGTGATGCCGCTTTACGCGCATTCCTGCGCAAGAACTGGGACTTTTTTCCTGGCACTGTTCAGACATGCCAGTTATTCCACGAAGACTGGCCGAGCATAGTCTCAATATACTGAAAGGATACAAACCACTCAAGCAAACTCTGTGCTAATTTTCCGAACCCAAACGACATGCTATGGGGGAGGAGCTAGCCAAGCTACTCAAAGCCTGGTTTATCAGAGAAATCAAACATCCAGACTGGCTAGCAAACCTGGTCATGGTACCTAAGAAGGATAAATCTTGGCACCCGTGTGTCGATTTCAAAGACCTTAATAAGGCTTGCCCTAAGGACCCCTTCCCACTACCTCGAATTGACCAGATTATTGACGCAACTGCAGGACACAATTCCCTGTGCTTCCCTGACGCATACTCCGGATACCATCAAATTAAGACGAAAGGTTCTGACTAAGCCGCAACAGCATTCATCACTCCATACGGGCCCTTCTGCTTCAACACTATGCCTTTCGGGCTTCTAACCAACGCATGATTCAAACATGCCTGGAAAAGCAAATCGGCAAAATTGTAGAGGCATATGTAGATGACGTAGTCATCAAAACCAAACATGTCGAATCATTGGTGGATGATTTACGCCTTACATTCGACAACCTCCGAGCATACGACATATGGCTTAATCCGGAAAAATGTGTTTTCGGTGTTCCAGCCGGAAAACTGCTCGGGTTCATTGTCTCCAACAGGGAAATCGAAGCAAACCCCGCTAAAATTCGAGCCCTGTCACAGTTGGCAACACCAATAGACCTCAAGCAGGTCCAAAAACTAGTTGGGTGCATGGCAGCTTTAAGCCGTTTTATCTCCAAACTAGGGGAAAAGGCATTGCCATTATATCGCCTGCTCCGTCGCACTAACCACTTCGTGTGGACGGATGCTGCCACAACCGGACTGGAAGAAATAAAAACTTTGTTAGCAAGTAACCCAATCCTGACTGCACCAAACATCGGTGAACCGATGTTGCTCTACATATCTGCAACTCACCAGGTGGTGAGTGTGGTGCTCATCGTCGAACGAGATGAAGAGGGACATATATTCCCACTCCAAAAACCAGTATATTACGTATCGACGGTTCTTACACCATGCAAGTCCTGATACCCGCATTATCAAAAGATAGCATATGCGGTCTTTATGGCATCCCACAAGTTGCAGCACTACTTCCAAGAGTGCTCGATCACGGTGGCCTCCGAAATACCACTCAGTGATATAATTAACAACTGGGACACCACCGGCCGGATTGCCAAATGGGCCATTGAGCTCCTACCATTCGAAATAACTTACAAGCCACGCCGAGCTATTAAATCTCAGGTGTTGGCTGACTTTGTCGCCGAATGGACTGAGGCCAAACTACCTAAAGAGTACGACACATACTCAAACTGGATGATGCACTTTGATGGCTCCAAAATGCTAGCCGGACTTGGGGCTGGTGTTGTCTTGACATCCCCCACAGGAGATATAGTCTGCTATGGCTCCAAATACTGTATACAGACTCCAACAATGCAGCTGAATACGAGGCCATATTGCACGGTCTCCAGATGGCCGTCTCCATGGGCATACAACGCCTTGAGGTGCGTGGGGATTCAAACCTCGCAATATCCCAAATAAACATAGAATTTGACGCAAAAGATCTAAAGATGGCAGCTTACCGCAACGCCGTACTCAAAATATCAGCTCAGTTTGAGGGGCTCGAGTTTCATCATGTGGCTCGAGAGAGTAATCAAGCCGCGGACATCCTTGCTCGCATGGGCGCCAAACGTGACTCCATCCCACCTAACACCTTTGTGGAAAGGCTCTTCAAGCCATCCGTGGTGTGGCTGGACGAGAGTGGAAACACTAGTCCGGAGCCGATCATACCCCCAAACTCCAAACACAGTTTCGATATAGTCGGGGGTTCGGGCATCGAAATAACACCATCAGCCCACGAAATCATGGCTGTAATTGCCCCGTGGACTGAACCTTTCCTCGCCTACCTTACTAGGAACGAGCTCCCTGACGATCAGACCGAGGCCCGTCGTGTCGTTCAATGCTCGAAGGCCTACAAAGTTCACGAAGGGGAACTATACAAGAAAAGTACCACCGGAGTACTTCAAAGATGTATCTCCGAGAAGAGGGACGGTGGCTCTTGGCTGAAATACACGCCGGTCTTGGTGGCCATCACGCCACAGCCCGGGCCCTTGTAAGTAAGGCCTTCCGTACAGGTTTCTTTTGTCCCGCGGCCCGAGCAGACGCACAGGATCTTGTACAGCGCTATGTAGGATGTCAACTCTTTGCCAATCAAAGCCATATGCCGCCCACTGCTTTACGAACAACCCCATTACTTGGCCTTTTGTGGTCTGGGGGCTAGACATGGTCGGACCCCTTAAAGGGGAAGCCATAAGAAGAAATATCTATTGGTCATGGTCGACAAGTTCACTAAGTGGATAGAAACCAAACTAGTCAAAACGGCCGAAGTTGGACCGATTATAGACTTCATATCCAGTGTCGTACACTGTTATGGTGTCCCGCATAGTATCATTACCGACAACGGTTCTAACTTTACGGCCGATGAGGTGAAAACCTGGTGCGCTAATCTGGGCATCAAACTCGATTACGCCTCCGTATATCACCCTTATACAAACGGTCAGGTTGAACGGGCTAAAGGCCTGAAAATGAGCGGCATCAAACCCAGACTAGTGCGATCTCTGCAAGAATCAGATAAGCACTGGGTGGAAGAACTTGATTCTGTACTCTGGGGGCTGCAGACCACGCCCAATCGCACGACTGGATATACACCTTTTTCATAGTGTACGGCGCAGAGGCAGTTTTGCCTTGCGACATTATTCATGACTCACCTCAAGTGCGCATGTACGAAGAGAGAGAGGCCGAGCTCGATCGGCGGGACGATCTAGACGGCTTGGAGGAGGAGCGTGATGTTGCGAAGTCCCATTCCGCATTCTACCAACAGCAAGCTCGGCGATATCAAAGCAGGGAGGTATGGGTAAAGGCTTATAATGTCGGTGAACTCGTTCTACGCCTACCAGAGAAGAAAAAGGACAAGCTCAAGCCCAAATGGGAGGGTCCCTTCATTATAGATGAAGTTCTCACTGGAGGAGCCTATCACCTCTGCAACGCTTCTGATAATCATTTGGAGACAAACCCATGGAACGCTGCTCGACTTCGAAGATTCTACGCCTAAGTTCATACTTATACCCTTTTGTTCATCCTTTCTTTTCTCCCTCTCACCTTTTTTCTCTTTTTTCGTTTTTGTACGACTTCTAGCCAGTGTTCGGATAAACCGCACACTCGAGGGGTATAGATCATTAAATGTACACACCCCATAATACCCGAGGGCTTCTTTTCACAGAAGCTTATTATGATTTTTCGAGCGTCAAGCTCACCTTATATATGTGTTGACTACCCATATGTGTCTTGTCTTCGCCATTATATGCACCTTTATGACTTAAGTTTTTACCAATCTGGGTTAAATAGCTCCTGTGCTTATGCCCTATGTGTTGGGGAACGTAGCAGAAATTCAAAATTTTCCTACGTGTCACCAAGATCTATCTATGGAGAGACCAGCAACGAGTAGAAAGAGAGGTGCATCTACATACCCTTGTAGATCGCTAAGCGGAAGCATTCAAGTGAACGGGGTTGATGGAGTCGTACTCGTCGTGATTCAAATCACCGATGATCCTAGTGCCGAACGGACGGCACCTTCGTGTTCAACACACGTACAGCCCGGTGACGTCTCCCACGCCTTGATCCAGCAAGGAGAGAGGGAGAGGTTGAGGAAGACTCCATCCAGCAGCAGCACAACGGCGTGGCGGTGATGGAGGAGCGTGGCAATCCTGCAGGGCTTCGCCAAGCACTACTCAGGAGGAGGTGGAGTTGGAGAGGGGGAGGGCTGCGCCAGAACTTCGTGGTTAAGATCCCATGCGCCTCCCCACTATATATAGGGGTGGAGGGGCTGGTTTCTTGCCCTCCAAGTCCATTGGGGCGTTGGCCAAGGTGGGAGGAAAGAAATCCCATCATTTCCTTCCCCACCGATTGCTATCCCCCCTTTTTAGGGATCTTGATCTTATCCCTTCGGGATATGATCTTACTCCTTCTAAGGGGGGATCTTGGAGCGCCTTGACCAGGGGTGTGGGGCCTTGCCCCCACTACCCACGTTCATGTGCCCCCCCCCATGCAGGTGGGCCCCACTCCAGAACCTTCTAGAACCTTCCCGGTACAATACCGAAAAATCCCGAACATTTTCCGGTGGCCAAAATAGGACTTCCCATATATAAATCTTTACCTCCGGACCATTCCGGAACTCCTCGTAACGTCCGGGATCTCATCCTGGACTCCGAACAACATTCGGTAACCACATACAAACTTCCTTTATAACCCTAGCGTCATCGAACCTTAAGTGTGTAGACCCTACGGGTTCGGGAGACATGTAGACATGACCGAGACGTTCTCCGGCCAATAACCAACAGCGGGATCTGGATACCCATGATGGCTCCCACATGTTCCACGATGATCTCATCGGATGAACCACGATGTCAAGGACTTAATCAATCCCGTATTCAATTCCCTTTGTCTATCGGTATGTTACTTGCCCGAGATTCGATCGTCGGTATCCAATACCTTGTTCAATCTCGTTACCGGCAAGTCACTTTACTCGTTCCGTAACACATCATCCCGTGATCAACTCCTTGGTCACATTGCGCATATGATGATGTCCTACCGAGTGGGCCCAGAGATACCTCTCCGTTTACACGGAGTGACAAATCCCAGTCTCGATCCGCATAAAACAATAGATACTTTCGGAGATACCTGTAGTGCACCTTTATAGTCACCCTGTTACGTTGTGACGTTTGATACACCCAAAGCACTCCTACGGTATCCAGGAGTTACACGCTCTCATGGTCGAAGGAAGAGATACTTGACATTGGCAAAGCTCTAGCAAATGAACTACACGATCTTTTGTGCTAGTCTTAGGATTGGGTCTTGTCCATCACATCATTCTCCTAATGATGTGATCCCGTTATCAACGACATCCAATGTCCATAGCCAGGAAACCATGACTATCTGTTGATCACAACGAGCTAGTCAACTAGAGGCTCACTAGGGACATATTGTGGTCTATGTATTCACACGTGTATTACGATTTCCGGATAATACAGTTATAGCATGAATAAAAGACAATTATCATGAACAAGGAAATATAATAATAATACTTTTATTATTGCCTCTAGGGCATATTTCCAACAGTCTCCCACTTGCACTAGAGTCAATAATCTAGTTCACATCAGCATGTGATTAACACTCACAGGTCACATCGCCATGTGACTAATACCCAAGAGTTTACTAGAGTCAGTAGTCTAGTTCACATCACTATGTGATTAACACTCAATGAGTTTTATGTTTGATCATGTTGCTTGTGAGAGAGGTTTTAGTCAACGGGTTTGAACCTTTCAGATCCGTGTGTGCTTTACAAATCTCTATGTCATCTCCTAGATGCAGCTACCACGCTCTATTTGGAGCTATTCCAAACAACTGTTCTACTTGGATCTATTCTAAATTATTGCTCCATTATATGTATCCGGTCTCTCTACTCAGAGCTATCCGGATAGGTGTCAAGCTTGCATCGTCGTAACCTTTACGACGAACTCTTTTACCACCTCCATAATCGAGAAAATTCCTTAGTCCACTAGTTACTAAGGATAACTTTGACCGCTGTCCTGTGAGCCATTCTTGGATCACTCTTGTACCCCTTGACTGACTCATGGCAAGGCACACTTCAGGTGCGGTACACAGCATAGCATACTGAAGAGCCTACGTCTTAAGCATAGGGGACGACCTTCGTCCTTTCTCTCTATTCTGCCGTGGTCGAGCTTTAAGTCTTAACTTCGTACCTTACAACTCAGGCAAGAACTCCTTCTTTGACTGGTCCATCTTGAACACCTTCAAGATCATGTCAAGGTATGTGCTCATTTGAAAGTATTATTAAGCATTTTGATCTATCCTTATAGATCTTGATGCTCAATGTTCAAGTAGCTTAATCCAGGCTTTCCATTGAAAAACACTTTCAAAATAACCCTATATGCTTCCAGAAATTCTACGTCATTTCTGATCAACAATATGTCAACAACATATACTCATCAAAAATTCTATAGTGCTCCCACTCACTTCTTTGGAAATACAAGTTTCTCATAAACTTTGTACAAACCCAAATTTTTTGATCATCATCAAAGCATACATTCCAACTCCGAGATGCTCACTCCAGTCCTTAGAAGGATTGCTGGAGCTTTGCATACTTATTAGCATCTTTCGGGATTGACAAAACCTTCCGGTTGTATCACATACAACCTTTCCTCATTAAAATCGTCGAGGAAACAATGTTTTGACATCCTATCTGCAAGATTTCATAAATAATGCAGTAATCGCTAATATAATTCCAACAGACTCTTAGCATCGCTACGAGTGAGAAAATCTCATCGTAGTCAACTCCTTGAACTTGTCGGAAAACATCTTAACGACAAGTCGAGCTTTCTTAATGGTGACATTTACCATCATTGTCCGTCTTCCTTTTGAAATCCATCTGTACTCATTAGCCTTACGACCATCGAGCTGTTCTGCCAAAGTCTACACTTTGTTTTCATACATGGATCCTCTCTCGGATTTTATGGCCTCAAGCCATTTATCGGAATCCGGGCCCACCATCGCTTCTCCATAGCTCGTAGGTTCATTGTTGTCTAGCAACATGACCTTCAAGACAGGATTACGTACCACTCTGAAGTAGTACGCATCCTTGTCATCCTACGAGGTTTGGGAGTGACTTGATCCGAAGTTTCATGATCAATATCATAAGCTTCCACTTCAATTGGTGTAGGTGCCACAGGAACAACTCTCTGTGCCCTGTCACACACTAGTTGAAGAGACGGTTCAATAACCTCATCAAGTCTCCACCATCCTCCCACTCAATTCTTTCGAGAGAAACTTTTCCTCGAGAAAGGACCCGATTCTAGAAACAATCCATATTGCTTTCGGATCTGAATTAGGAGGTATACCCAACTGTTTTGGGTTTCCTATGAAGATGCATTTTATCCGCTTTGGGTTCGAGCTTATCAACCTGAAACTTTTTCATATAAGTGTCGCAGCCCCAAACTTTTAAGAAACGACAACTTAGGTTTCTCTAAACCATAATTCATACGGTGTCATCTCATCGGAATTACGTGGTGCCCTATTTAAAGTGAATGTGGTTGTCTCTAATGCCTAACCCATGAACGATAGTGGTAATTCGATAAGAGACATCATGGTACGCACCATATCCAATAGGGTGCAACTATGATGTTCGGACACACCATCACATTATGGTGTTCTAGGCGGTATTAATTGCGAAACAATTTCCACAATGTCTTAATTGTGTGCCAAAACTCGTAACTCGGATATTCATCTCTATGATCATATCATAGACATTTTATCCTCTTGTCACAATGATCTGCTACTTCACTCTGAAATTACTTGAACCATTCAATAATTCAGACTTGTGTTTCATCAAGTAAATATACTCAACATTTACTCGAATCATCTGTGAAGTAAGAACATAATGATATTCATTGCATGCCTCAGCACTCATTCGACTGCACACATCAAAATGTGTTACTTCCAACAAGTTGCTATCTTGTTCCATCTTACTGAAAATGAGGCTTTTCAGTCATCTTGCCCATGTGGTATGATTTGCATATCTCAAGTGATTCAAAATCAAGTGAGTCCAAACGATCCATTTGCATGGAGTTTCTTCATGCATATACACCAATAGACATGGTTCGCATGTCTCAAACTTTTCAAAAACAAGTGAGTCCAAAGATCCATCAACATGGAGCTTCTTCATGCGTTTTATACCATTATGACTTACATGGCAGTGCCACAAGTAAGTGGTACTATCATTACTATCTTATATCTTTTGGCATGAAAATGTGTATCACCACGATCGAGATTCAATAAACCATTCCTTTAGGTGCAAGACCATTGAAGGTATTATTCAAAAATAGAGTAACCATTATTCTCCTTAAATGAATAACCGTATTGCGATAGACATAATCCAATGATGTCTATGCTCAACGCAAACACCAATCTCGGTGGTAGAGGGAGCGTGCGATGCTTGATCATATCAACCTTGGAAACACTTCCAACATATATCGTCAGCTCACCTTTAGCTAGTCTCCGTTTATTCCGTAGCTTTTTTTCGAGTTACTAACACTTAGCAACCGAACCGGTATCCAATACCCTGGTGCTACTAGGAGTACTAGTAAAGTACACATTAACATAATGTATATCCAATATACTTCTATCGACCTTGCCAGCCTTCTCATCTACCAAGTATCTAGGGTAATGCTGCTCCAGTGGTTGTTCCCCTTATTACAGAAGCACTTAGTCTCGGGTTTGGGTTCAACCTTGGGTTTCTTCACTAGAGCAGCAGCTGAAGTGCCGTTTCATGAAGTATCCCTTTGTTCCCTTGCCCTTCTTGAAACTAGTGGTTTCACCAACCATCAACAATTGATGCTCCTTCTTGATTTCTACTTTCGCGGTGTCAAACATCATGAATATTTCAAGGATCATCATATCTATCCCTGATATGTTATAGTTAATCACGAAGCTCTAGCAGCTTGGTGGCAATGACTTTGGGGAAACATCACTATCTCATCTGGAGGATCAACTCCCACTCGATTCAAGTGATTGTTGTGCTCAGACAATCTGAGCACAAGCTCAACGATTTAGCGTTTCTCCCTTAGTTTGCAGGCTAAGAAAATCGTCGGAGGTCTTATACCTGTTGACGTGGGCACGAGCCTGAAATCCCAATTTCAGCCCTCGAAACATCTCATATGTTCCGCGACGTTTCGAAAACGTCTTTGGTGCCTCTACTTAAACCATTTAATTGAACTATCACGTAGTTACCAAAACGTGTATGTCCGATGTTCGCAACATCGACAAACGACGTTGGGGTTCAGCACACTGAGCGGTGCATTAAGGACATAAGCTTTCTACTGATCGCATAATCGCTACTATCAACTTTCAACTATATTTTCTCTAGGAACATATCTAAACAGTGGAACTAAAGCGCGAGCTTACGACATAATTTGCAAAAGGTCTTTTGACTATGTTCAGGATAATTAAGTTCATCTTATGAACTCCCACTTAGATAGACATCCCTCTGGTCATCTAAGTGATCACATGATCCGAGTCAACTAGGCCGTGTCCGATCATCACGTGAGACGGACTAGTCATCATCGGTGAACATCTTCATGTTGATCGTATCTACCATACGACTCATGCTTGACCTTTCGGTCTCCGTGTTCCGAGGCCATGTCTGCACATGCTAGGCTCGTCAAGTTAACCCTAAGTGTTTTCGCTGTGTAAAACTGTCTTACACCCGTTGTATGTGAACGTAAGAATCCATCACACCCGATCATCACGTGGTGCTTAGAAGCGATGAACTGTAGCAACGGTGCACAGTTAGGGGAGAACACTTCTTGAAATTTTGTAAGGGATCATCTTATTTACTACCGTCGTCCTAAGCAAACAAGATGCATAAACATGATAAACATCACATGCAATCAAATAGTGACATGATATGGCCAATATCATTTTGCTCCTTTTGATCTTCATCTTCGGGGCTCCATGATCATCATCATCACCGGCACGACACCATGATCTCCATCATCATGATCTCCATCATCGTGTCTTCATGAAGTTGTCACGCCAACGACTACTTCTACTTCTATGACTAACGCGTTTAGCAATAAAGTAAAGTAGTTTACATGGCGTTCTTCAATGACACGCAGGTCATACAATAAATAAAGACAACTCCTATGGCTCCTGCCGGTTGTCATACTCATCGACATGCAAGTCGTGAATCCTATTACAAGAACATGATCAATCTCATACATCACATATCATTCATCACATTCTTCTTGGCCATATCACATCACATAGCATACCCTGCAAAAACAAGTTAGACGCCCTCTAATTGTTGTTGCATGTTTTACGTGGCTGCTATGGGTTTCTAGCAAGAACGTTTCTTACCTACGCAAGACCACAACGTGATATGCCAATTGCTATTTACCCTTCATAAGGACCCTTTTCATCGAATCCGTTCCGACTAAAGTGGGAGAGACTGGCACCCGCTAGCCACCTTATGCACCAAGTGCATGTCAATCGGTGGAACCTGTCTCACGTAAGAGTACGTGTAAGGTCGGTCCGGGCCGCTTCATCCCACAATACCGTCGAAACAAGATTGGACTAGTAACGGTAAGCATATTGAACAACATCAACGCCCACAACTACTTTGTGTTCTACTCGTGCAAAGAATCTACGCAATAGACCTAGCTCATGATGCCAATGTTGGGGAACGTAGCAGAAATTTAAAATTTTCCTACGTGTCACCAAGATCTATCTATGGAGAGACCAGCAACGAGTAGAAAGAGAGGTGCATCTACATACCCTTGTAGATCACTAAGCGGAAGCGTTCAAGTGAACGGGGTTGATGGAGTCGTACTCGTCGTGATTCAAATCACCGATGATCCTAGTGCCGAACGGACGGCACCTCCGTGTTCAACACACGTACAGCCCGGTGACGTCTCCCACGCCTTGATCCAGCAAGGAGAGAGGGAGAGGTTGAGGAAGACTCCATCCAGCAGCAGCACAACGGCGTGGCGGTGATGGAGGAGCGTGGCAATCCTGCAGGGCTTCGCCAAGCACTACTCAGGAGGAGGTGGAGTTGGAGAGGGGGAGGGCTGCGCCAGAACTTCGTGGTTAAGCTCCCATGCGCCTCCCCACTATATATAGGGGTGGAGGGGCTGGTTTCTTGCCCTCCAAGTCCATTGGGGCGTTGGCCAAGGTGGGAGGAAAGAAATCCCATCATTTCCTTCCCCACCGATTGCTATCCCCCCGTTTTAGGGATCTTGATCTTATCCCTTCGGGATATGATCTTACTCCTTATAAGGGGGGATCTTGGAGCGCCTTGACCAGGGGTGTGGGGCCTTGCCCCCACTACCCACGTTCATGTGGGCCCCCCCATGCAGGTGGGCCCCACTCCAGAACCTTCTAGAACCTTCCCGGTACAATACCGAAAAATCCCGAACATTTTCCGGTGGCCAAAATAGGACTTCCCATATATAAATCTTTACCTCCGGACCATTCCGGAACTCCTCGTGACGTCCGGGATCTCATCCTGGACTCCGAACAACATTCGGTAACCACATACAAACTTCCTTTATAACCCTAGTGTCATCGAACCTTAAGTGTGTAGACCCTACGGGTTCGGGAGACATGTAGACATGACCGAGACGTTCTCCGGCCAATAACCAACAGCGGGATCTGGATACCCATGATGGCTCCCACATGTTCCACGATGATCTCATCGGATGAACCACGATGTCAAGGACTTAATCAATCCCGTATTCAATTCCCTTTGTCTATCGGTATGTTACTTGCCCGAGATTCGATCGTCGGTATCCAATACCTTGTTCAATCTCGTTACCGGCAAGTCACTTTACTCGTTCCGTAACACATCATCCCGTGATCAACTCCTTGGTCACATTGCGCATATGATGATGTCCTACCGAGTGGGCCCAGAGATACCTCTCCGTTTACACGGAGTGACAAATCCCAGTCTCGATCCGCATAAAACAATAGATACTTTCGGAGATACCTGTAGTGCACCTTTATAGTCACACAGTTACGTTGTGACGTTTGATACACCCAAAGCACTCCTACGGTATCCAGGAGTTACACGCTCTCATGGTCGAAGGAAGAGATACTTGACATTGGCAAAGCTCTAGCAAATGAACTACACGATCTTTTGTGCTAGTCTTAGGATTGGGTCTTGTCCATCACATCATTCTCCTAATGATGTGATCCCGTTATCAACGACATCCAATGTCCATAGCCAGGAAACCATGACTATCTGTTGATCACAACGAGCTAGTCAACTAGAGGCTCACTAGGGACATATTGTGGTCTATGTATTCACACGTGTATTACGATTTCCGGATAATACAGTTATAGCATGAATAAAAGACAATTATCATGAACAAGGAAATATAATAATAATACTTTTATTATTGCCTCTAGGGCATATTTCCAACACTATGTTCCCTCTTGTTCGGCTAGGGCATAAAGGGAGCACCTTTGTGACTGTTACAACCAGGTTATCTAGACGTGTACCTTAGATGGGTGAAGCCGAAAGCTAGCGTTCTTAAGGGAATAATAGGTCGGCGGACAAAAGACTAACTGCCCTCTCTGCAATATACCCCCCCCCCAAATTATAACGTGTAAGGTGCTTTTTAGCATCACAGCTTATGCATGCCCACAAAAGCATGTTGGCCCAGGGAAAGGAACCCTTAACGGAACTATCCTCTCTGGAAGATGTTTCTTACGATCAAATGTAATATATGTTGGGTTCTACGGTAGGGTGTGTCAACTGCAAATTAAAATTTCCTACGCGCAGAACAACCAAGAACATGCTACGGGAGATGGACCACAGTTTGTTACCACTAGACGTGCAGTGTCGTACAGAGGAAGAAGAGTTGGGGCAGCGCGTCCGCGTGGATCGTCTCCTCCTCATCCGGTCTCACCCGAACAGTCGGTCGTCCGATCCCACGTACAAGTTCGCTGGAGCAGTGCAAGTGCACCGCCTCTAACGGTATCAGGGCGTGCAGGAGGAACACCGTGCGGCAGACTGCTAGGTCCGATCACACAGTCGGCGGCGAGTGGAGGTGGCTATTTGCAACACATGCAAACCCTGGTGACAGCGCCGAAACGATCAATCGCATGAGTGTGCCGCACCTCCACTATTTATAGGCGTCCGTCGCGGGCTCAATACTTGGGCCTCGCACGGACCCTAAAGCCCAAACTCGGTCGCATTCCAAGTCCAGCTCGGATCACATCCGACCAGTGTCCTCTGAACCGACCTTGTAGGTTCCTTCCCTTAAGCGCACGACCCCTTAGGTTCAAGTCAGCTTGGTCATAGTTCGGATCACCTCCGACCTGCACGGTTGGTAGCGGCCTCTAGCAAGGGTGCTGACCACCAAGCAGACTATGAAGCTAGTTAGGCGAACTTGTACAACGTGTCACACTTCTGTTCCCTTTGCCATATGATATATGTTGTCGGGTTCAAGGCGAGTTTGTCATCCTTGTGCTAGCCCGACCTCTTTCCCGTTCCAGTGATTCCGACCACAATCCGGATTATCTCATAATCCTTGTCGCATGGCCATGCTTCTCTCGGTCGAATCACACGAGGGGCCCAGAGTATATCTCTCCTGGCCGGAGGGGCAAATCCCATCTTGCTCGACCATGTCTCGCAGCATGGGTCTGGACAAACCCGAAACCTACCTTTGTAACTACCCAGCCACGGAGTAGCATTTGGTCGGCCCAAAGCAAGTCTGTCACCATCCTGAGTACATGCGCCAGCTCATGTCTTAAGACATAGAACGTATGTTGTACTAGAGACTCAGAGATGACATATGGCTGCGTCTCATAGTTGGGTCTGTCCGACTCGGACCTTATCTCGACTCGAATCCGACTACGTCGAATCCGACCAGACCTTTCCAAGTCCATATTATCCGGTTTGCATCCAATGCTCCATGGCTAGTGAAACCGAGCCATCGACCATGTCATATGCTAGTCTAGTCGGCTACGCGTCCACACAGCCCTTTCGACTAGGGACCTTTTAGGACAGTCATCATACAATGCATAGTCCCACAAACAAGTCATGTACTTGCTGATACACATGATTGATAATGTCCAAGGACTATCTTTATTCTTAAACACATAGGAAATATCATCATACATGACTGCCTCTAGGGCATATCTCCAACAGTCTCCCACTTGCACTAGAGTCAATCAAATGGACGTCGAATGCCCATAGCTCTAACGTGCCCCTCATGCTTGGGTTGTGGAAGCGGCTTAGTCAATGGATTTGCAACATTTGCATCCGTGTGAATCTTGCATAACTCTACATCACCATTCTTTACGATCTTTCGTATCAGGTGATATTTTCGATCTATGTGTCTGACCTTGTGGTGATTCCTCGGCTCCTTGGCTTGTGCGATGGCACTAGAATTATCACAATAAAGGTCCAACGGTTTCACAGAGGCTGGGAAAATACCAAGATCATCCAGAAAATGCCGGATCCAAACACCTTCCTTTGCAGCTTCACAAGCTACAATGTATTCGGCTTCTGTGGTAGAATCGGCCACCGTATCTTGCTTGGAACTCATCCAGTGCACTGCCCCTCCGTTCAGGACGTACACAAATCCAGACTATGATCGACAATCATCTCTGTCGGTTTGGAAACTAGCATCGGCGTAACCCCTTACGACGAGCTCTTCCTCACCTCCATAAACTAGGAACATCTCTTTAGTCCTTTTCAGGTACTTCAAAATAGTCTTTACCGCTGCCCAGTGACTCTCACCTTGGTTGGCCTGGTATCTGCTTGTTAGGCTTATTGCAAAAGCAACATCAGGCATTGTACATATCATGGCATACATGATGGATCCGATTGTCGAGGCATACAGAATCTTACTCATCTTGCTTCACTCATCAGATATCAAAGGACTCTGAGTCTCGCTTAGCCTTATACCATGTGAGAGTGGTAAGAACCCTTTCTTCGCCTCACTCATGTTGAACCGCTTCAACACTTTATCTATGTACATGCTCTGGCTCAAGCCGAGTAGCCTCCTTGATCTATCTCTATAGATCTTAATGCCTAAAATATAGACTGCCTCACCAAGGTCCTTCATCGAAAACTTGCCATTCAATGACTCCTTGACCGAGTTTAGCACCGAAACATCATTTTCGATCAGTAGTATGTCATCCTCATATAAGATCAAAAACACTATCGAGCTCCCACTTAACTTCTTGTATAAACAAGCATCCTCTTCGCTTTTGATGAAACCGAGACCAGTGATGACCTCATCAAAATGAATATTCTAGCTCCGAGATGCTTGCCTCAACCCATAAATGGATCTCTTGAGCTTGCATACCTTACTAGCGCTAGTCGGATCAACAAAACCCTCGGGCTGTATCATATACACGTCCTCGGTTAAATTTCCGTGAAGGAAAGCCGTTTTGACATCCATCTGCCATATCTCGTAATCGAAATATGCAGCTATAGCTAGTACGATCCTCACCGACTTCAGCATCGCTACCGGCGAGTAAGTCTCGTCGTAGTCAATTCCTTGAACTTGTCCATAACCTTTAGCGACAAGCCGAGCTTTGTGGATCTGAACATTTCCATCCACATCGGTTTTCTTCTTAAAGACCCATTTGCAACCAATGGCAGTTACGCCAGGTGGCGGATCAACCAAGTCCCATACTTGATTCTCATCCATGGACTTTAACTCGGATCTCATGGCCTCTAGCCATGCCTCGGAATCTGGGCTCACCATCGCTTCCGCATACGTGGTCGGCTCGTCACTTTCTAGCAACAATACATCACACACTCTGTGCAATCTTTCCGACCTTCGTGGTTCCGGTGCCGCTTCCACTACGGGTTCCCTGACTGGCTTCGGTATGATCTCATCACCAGCCGAGCCGTCCCCAAGTGGTCCTCGAATTTCTTTGAGTCAAACCGTCCTCCCACTGGCCTCCCGACTGAGAAACTCTTTCTCAAGGAAAACCCCATTCCGAGCAACAAACACTTTGTTCTCTTCCCGGTTGTAGAAGCTATATCCCAAGGTTTCCCTTGGATATCCCACGAATATGCATTTATCCGATTTAGGTGTAACTTGTCTGACATAAGTCGCTTGACAAATGCTTCACAACCCCAAATCTTTAGAAAAGACAAACTAGGGCTCTTCTCGGTCCACATCTCATGTGGTGTCTTGTCTACGGATTTTGATGGTACCCTGTTAAGTGTGAAAGCTGCAGTTTCTAGAGCATATCCCCAGAATGACAAGGGTAAATCCAATTTGCTAATCATAGACCGGACCATGTCCAACAAGGTCCTATTCCTCCGTTTCGACACGCCGTTTTTCTGCGGCGTACCCGGAGGTGTGAGTTGAGGTACTATACCTCGACTTTTCAGATGATCATCAAACTCTTGGCTCATGTACTCACCTCCACGATCTGAAGTTTTATAGTCTTGCCGAGTTGATTCTCAACCTCGTTCTGAAACTCTTTGGAATTTTCAAAAGTTTCCGACTTGTGCCTCATCAAATAGATATATCCATATCTACTCAAGTCATCGGTAAAAGTCACGAAGTACTGATAGCCACCTATGGCAGTTGTGCTCATTGGATCGCACACATCACTGTGTATCAACTCCAATAGCTCGGACGCTCTCTCGCAACTCTTTGCGAAAGGATACTTAGTCATCTTGCCGAGCAAGCATGATTCACATGTCCCGAACGACCTGAAGTCAGACGCAGTTAGGAGCCCATCATCATGGAGCTTCTTCATGCGTTTTAGACTAATGTGTCCAAGCCGGCTATGTGAGAAGTATGTCGGATTTATCTCATTAGGCTTATGCCTCTTTACATTCATGTTATAGACCGGTTCCTGTTCTAGATTCAATATAAATAGCCCATCAACAATGGGTGCATAGCCGTGGAACATACCATTCAAAAATATCAAACAACCATTGTCCTTTAAATTGAATTCATAACCTTGACTCATCAAACATGAGGCAGAAATAATGTTCCAACTAAGTGCAGGAATGTAATAACAATTATTCAATTCCATAATGAATCCGGAAGGAAGTTGGAGCTGCATCGTGCCGACCTCCATCGCAGCAACTCTTGCTTTGTTGCCGACCCTGATGTCAATATCCCCTTGTGCCACACACCTAGTTCTTACCAGCCCCTGCATCGAGTTGCAAATATGAACAGCCGATCCGGTATCAAATACCCAAGAGCTACTAGGTATGTCAGCAAGGTAAATGTCTATAGCATATGCAACAAGTGTACCTTTGCCCGAAGAAGCATTTCCGGCCTTCTTGCCATGCTCTGCAAGCCACTTGCTACAGTTCCTCTTCCAGTGACCGGTCTCCTTGCAGTGATAGCAAACGGTCTTCGAGTCTGGTCCAGACTTCAGCACAGCGGCGGAGGTTACCATCTCCGTGCCCTTTGCCTTAGCCTTTTTCTTGGACCAACTCTTCTTGAACTTAGCCGATTTCTGCACCATCAACACTTGATGCATGCCTTTCTTAATATCTTGCTCTGCCACTTTGAGCATCCCATGCAATTCAGTGAGCTTCTTATCCATGCCATGCATATGATAGTTCAAGATGAACGTCCCATAGATGGGTGGAAGAGAACCCAGAACTGCATCTGTAGCAAGCTCATCCAAGAGCGGGAAGCCCAACCGATCCAAAGCTTGCACATATCCGATCATCTTGATCACATGTGGGCTCAGTGGATCACCTTCCTTCAACTTGCAATCCATCAAGGATCTCCAGACATTGAACCTTTGGGTCCTAGCCTGTGTCTGAAACATGCTCTTGAGACTCTCGATCATATCGTAAGCCTCAACATTTTCGAAATGTTGTTGCAAATCGGGCTCCATACAAGCCAGCATCAGGTAGCTGATCTCCGTTGATTCATCAACGAGTTTCTGGTAGGCATTCTTAGTTGTGGCATTAGCATTATCGGCAGGTTCCTCTGGAAGTGGATCCTCTAGAACATGTTCCTTTTTATCGTGCTTGAGAACAATTCTCAGATTTCTATACCAGGTGGTAAAGTTTGTTCCATTTAGTTTATCCTTTTCCAGAATTGATTTCAATGCAAAGTTGGGTTGAGCAGGTGGTGCCATTGATCTACAACAGAAAATATGCAGTCACTAAGCAATGTGTTTATGCAGAGTAATTCAAGCCTAAACAAAAATACTCCCACTGAAGTCAACATCCCTCCGCAGACTCTCAGTGATTCAGGATTCGACTAGCGCATGCGACTAGTGAGCTTTAGCATCACTGCTAGCCAACACACCTATCCAGTAAGCAACTCCTTGCTAATCGCATCTCTATATGACTCCTGTCGATCGGGAAGGTATCCCATACCCCGGCTCCCAACCTTCTTTGCCACAAGGCCCAAAATCGTTTTGATAGCCTTGTCAAGTTAACCTGATGCAGTGCATGTCCGTGTCCGACACGAACCCTTCAGTTCAAGGACACCCAGCAGCACCCCAATTTTATGAGCCCACTACTAGACATACTTGACGTGCGAAGGTGCAACATTGGGGATGGCAATTCGCTTGATATTCATGAGGGATCTTTCTAACATTCTAACATGCATAGAAACAAAGAAGCATAACAATCACAAATAAACACATATTGTGAAATAGTATGGCTCCTTCATGGATGTTCTTCCAGGTCGGCTCCGACTCCGATGACCATCTAGGAACTCCATCTTGTTTGTCACGCCGGGACGCCAAGCCACCAACATGATCTCTATTATCCAACTACTACAACTAGTAATGAATTTTACATAGAGTCACAAGTTGACACGCAGGTCGTTATACAATATAATGACAACACTTTGGCTCCTGTCGGCTGACAAACATGACACGCAGGCCATGTATAATTTACACACATGCATCACATACACATGAGCCATACTATTCACATCAAACCCTGCAAAATAAAGTTATGCATAGAATCGCATTCTACCGGTATGTGTGTCGGGTATGAAATACACGGCGCTACGCACACGGTGGTCTCGCTAGCCGGTCAGCGGGCGGGGTTCGAAGGGGCAGCACCCCTCGCGGGTGCGGGTAGCGCCCGACGTTTTCGGAAATCGCAGATCACATCTGAACTCCGATCACGCCAAATTTTCAGATCTGATCGATCTTATCGATCATCGCGAGTCCGATTCGGGTTTAGGTTTCACTGTTAACCCCAATGGCAGATACCGACCGGTAGGGGTAGATTGTGTCACGACCTCATCGACTCCCATCATCAGAAAACATAGCCTCTTCAATCCCCATGTGCAATTGATCTCATCAACTGTGCACATAGCCGATCTCATCAAGGACAACAGATCTCATCTGCTGCCTCCACATATCTAATAGGCATACGATCTGAAACCAAATCCTATAGCAGAGGCTGTGATACCACTGTTGTGTTCTATGGTAGGGTGCGTCGACTGCAAATTAAAATTTCCTACACGCAGAACAACCAAGAACATGCTACGGGAGATGGATCACAGTTCGTTACCACTAGACGCGCAGTGTCGTGCAGCGGACGGAGAGTTGGGGTAGGCATCCGTGTGGATCGTCTCCTCCTCGTCCGATCTCCCTCGAACAGCCGGTCGTCTGATCCCACGTACAAGTTCGCTGGAGCGGCGCAAGTGCATCGCCTCTAACGGTATCCACGTGTGCAGGATGAACACCATGCGGCGGACTGCTAGGTCCGATCACACAGTCGGCAGCGAGTGGAGGTGGCTATTCGCAACACATGCAAACCCTGGTGACAGCGCCGAAGTGATCAATCGCATGAGTGTGCCGCACCTCCAATATTTATAGGCGTCCATTGCGGGCTCAATACTTGGGCCTCGCACGGACCCTAAAGCCCAAACTCGGTCGCGTTCCAAGTCCAGCTCAGATCACATCTGACCGGTGTCCTGCGAACCGACCTTGTAGGTTCCTTCCCTTAAGCGCGCAACCCCTTAGGTTCAAGTCACCTTGGTCACAGTTCGGATCACCTCCGACCTGCACGGTTGGTAGCGGCCTCTAGCAAGGCGTGCTGACCACCAAGCAGACTATGAAGCTGGCTAGGCGAACCTGTACAACGTGTCACACTTCTGTTCCCTTTGCCATACGATATATGTTGTCGGGTTCAAGGCGAGTATGTCATCCTTGTGCTAGCCCGACCTCTTTCCCGTTCTAGTGATTCCGACCACAATCCGGATTATCTCATAATCCTTGTCGCATGGCCATGCTTCTCTCGGTAGGATCACACGAGGGGCCTAGAGTATATCTCTCCTGACCGGAGGGGCAAATCCCATCTTGCTCGACCATGTCTCGCAGCATGGGTCTGGACAAACCCGAAACCTACCTTTGTAACTACCCAGTCACGGAGTAGCGTTTGGTCGGCCCAAAGCAAGTCTGTTACCATCCCGAGTACATGCGCCAGCTCAGGTCTTAGGACATAGAACGTATGTTGTACTAGAGACTCACAGATGACATATGGCTGCGTCTCATAGTTGGGTCTGTTCGACTCGGACCTTATCTCGACTCGGATCCGACTACGTCGAATCCTACCAGACCTTTCCAAGTCCATATTATCCAGTTAGCATCCAATGCTCCATGGCTAGTGAGACCGAGCCATCGACCGTGTCATATGCTAGTCTAGTCGGCTGCGCGTCCACACAACCCTTTCGACTAGGGACCTTTTAGGACAGTCATCATACAATGCATAGTCCCACAAACAAGTCACGTACTTGCTGATACACATGATTGATAATGTCCAAGGACTATCATTATTCATAAACACATAGGAAATATCATCATACATGATTGCCTCTAGGGCATATCTCCAATAGTAACATAACTCCCGAATACAACTTGTCTGTTTAAGCAACTATGACCGGACTGCCTGGTTTTCGAACATACCTTGGTGTTTACCGATGGTATAATATCCGGAAACACTCCAAACCTCGGGTTCTGGAGGTCGAAGCAGAAAGTATGCCATGATAATCGTTTTACACTTCGGCTGGAGATAAGGTTTTTGATAAAGTACATTGCTAATTGGACTCAAAAACTTCTTCCTCTTCTAGACCCATAGTAGGTTGTCTAGTTTACAATCCTGTTGAGACAACTTAGCGGCTATTTTTACTTGGTCGTACACTAAGCTCACAGGAATTTCTGGTCCACGAGGCCTGACCCGGGCCATATGATTCGGATCAAGCTTGGTATACTGTGTTTTCACCATGGCCTAGGCCTCTCGGACGCCTTCCTGACAAGCTGATATCTTCCATAGCTCCAAATGGCGGCGAGCTCCCTTGAATAAATTCACGATCTCTTCCATGCTTCCCAAAGGTGGATCGGATGGCCATAAAGCCTTAGCCATGTTCCTTAATGCTTTTCGAGCTTGCTTGTGCACTTTGTCTAGCTTTTTTAGCAGGCCGCCTCTCCACCGGGACGTCTAGTTAGGACACCTACAGAAGCAAATTTATAAAATTTTCAAAGAGGAGACCGTGTGAAAGTCAGGTTAAAGAGCATACTGAATATCCCACCTCTCAGCTTCCTGTTCTCCCTCAAAGCATCCGATAGTTGGGCTCTTACATCCTTCAGTTCTTCGGCTTTCTTGATATTTGCATCCTATAGTTTGTTCTTCTCATTAATGGTCCGTGTAAATACACGTTGACCAGCGGCTTCTTGCCCTTCGGCATGTTGTTTGTCCACTTGAGCAGCCCTTAGCCTCTCCTCCAGTTGATCTATCGACCCTATCAAATGATGCATAGTTAAGCAATATTGTTGTAGGCAAGAAATCTTGTTTCTGGGCTACTGTTGTACTTACCATCAGGTGCCTTCTTGGATTTCTTCAAATTTTCCAGTTCGACGGTGGCAACAGTTAGCTTAGTTCGACATTCTTCCAGTTCCTTGGATAATGTGTTATTTCTCTCTGTAAGTACCTGAGAATGTAATAACCCTTAAATCAGTTGGGCCAACTGCTTCAAGACTCGGGGGCTACTAGTATATGATTATTAAATATGCACAAAAAATACTTACCCGCATATCCTTTGAAAGTTGGTGAGTGGCTCCAGCAAGTCCATCCCGGGGAGCTCGGATGTAAGCATCTGTTGAGCTGAGAGCATTGAACGCCTCTTCGGTGAAATGCGGGTCACGAATAGCCGCTCTTCGCCGCTGATGATTCATCACACTTTCCACTTCGGAGTTTGTGACAGATACATTATCCGAATCCTCTAGGGGATGACAATCCGGCATTGCTCTTGCATCCCCTCCAGTCCTTGTGGCAGGGTCCGGGGCCGGATTAGTCTGCGTATGGCCGGCCATGTCCCCGTATATAGTCCGGTGTACACTCCGCCTGTGATATTGTTGGGGAACGTAGCAGAAATTCAAAATTTTCCTACGTGTCACCAAGATCTATCTATGGAGAGATTAGCAACGAGGGGAAGGAGAGTGCATCTACATACCCTTGTAGATCGCTAAGCGGAAGCGTTCAAGTGAACGGGGTTGATGGAGTCATACTCGTCGTGATTCAGATCACCGATGATCCTAGTGCCGAACGGACGGCACCTCCGCGTTCAACACACGTACAGCTCGACGATGTCTCCCACGCCTTGATCCAGCAAGGAGAGAGGGAGAGGTTGAGGAAGACTCCATCCAGCAGCAGCACAACGGCGTGGTGGTGATGGAGGAGCGTGGCAATCCTGCAGGGCTTCGCCAAGCACCTACGGGAGAGGAGGAGGTGTCACGGGAGGGAGGGAGGCGCCAAGGGCTCAGGTATGGATGCCCTCCCTCCCCTCCACTATACATAGGGGCAGGGGAGAGGGGGGAGGCGCAGCCTTGCCCCTTCCTCCAAGGAAGGGGTGCGGCTAAGAGGGGGGGAGGAGTCCATCCTCCCCAAGGCACCTCGGAGGTGCCTTCCCCCTTTAGGACTCTCCCCTTTTTCCTATATCTTGGCGCATGGGCCTCTAGGGGCTGGTGCCCTTGGCCCATGTAGGCCAAGGCACACCCCCTACAGCCCATGTGGCCCCCCGGGGCAGGTGGCCCCACCCGGTGGGCCCTCGGGACCCTTCCGGTGGTCCCGGTACAATACCGATGACCCCGAAACTTGTCCCGATAGCCGAAACAGGACTTCCTATATATAAATCTTTACCTCCGGACCATTCCAGAACTCCTCGTGACGTCCGGGATCTCATCTGGGACTCCAAACAACATTCGGTAACCACATACAAACTTCCTTTATAACCCTAGCGTCATCGAACCTTAAGTGTGTAGACCCTACGGGTTCGGGAGACATGTAGTCATGACCGAGATGTTCTCCGGTCAATAACCAACAGCGGGATCTGGATACCCATGTTGGCTCCCACATGTTCCACGATGATTTCATCGGATGAACCACGATGTCAAGGACTCAATCAATCCCGTATACAATTCCCTTTGTCTAGCGGTATGGTACTTGCCCGAGATTCGATCGTCGGTATACCGATACCTTGTTCAATCTCGTTACCGGCAAGTCTCTTTACTCGTTCCGCAACACATCATCCCGTGATCAACCCCTTGGTCACATTGTGCACATTATGATGATGTCCTACCGAGTGGGCCCAGAGATACCTCTCCGTTTACACGGAGTGACAAAATCCCAATCTCGATTCGTGCCAACCCAACAGACACTTTCAGAGATACCCGTAGTGTACCTTTATAGCCACCCAGTTACGTTGTGACGTTTGGCACACCCAAAGCACTCCTACGGTATCCGGGAGTTGCACAATCTCATGGTCTAAGGAAATGATACTTGACATTAGAAAAGCTTTAGCATACGAACTACATGATCTTGTGCTAGGCTTAGGATTGGGTCTTGTCCATCACATCATTCTCCTAATGATGTGATCCCGTTATCAACGACATCCAATGTCCATGGTCAGGAAACCGTAACCATCTATTGATTAACGAGCTAGTCAACTAGAGGCTTACTAGGGACATGGTGTTGTCTATGTATCCACACATGTATCTAGGTTTCCTATCAATACAATTCTAGCATGGATAATAAACGATTATCATGAACAAGGAAATATAATAATAATCAATTTATTATTGCCTCTAGGGCATATTTCCAACAGTCTCCCACTTGCACTAGAGTCAATAATCTAGTTCACATCGATATGTGATTAACACTCACAGGTCACATCGCCATGTGACTAATACCCAAGAGTTTTAGGTTTGATCATGTTGCTTGTGAGAGAGGTTTTAGTCAACGGGTCTGAACCTTTCAGATCCGTGTGTGCTTTACAAATCTCTATGTCATCTCCTAGATGCAGCTACCACGTTCTATTTGGAGCTATTCCAAATAACTGTTCTACTTGGAGCTATTCTAAATTGTTGCTCCATTATACGTATCCGATATCTCTACTCAGAGCTATCCGGATAGGTGTTAAGCTTGCATCGACGTAACCCTTTACGACGAACTCTTTTACCACCTCCATAATTGAGAAAATTCTTTAGTCCACTAGTTACTAAGGATAACTTTGACCGCTGTCCTGTGATCCATTCTTGGATCACTCTTGTACCCCTTGACTGACTCATGGTAAAGCACACTTCAGGTGCGGTACACAGCATAGCATACTGTAGAGCCTATGTCTTAAGCATAGGGGACGACCTTCGTTCCTTTCTCTCTATTCTGCCATGGTCGAGCTTTAAGTCTTAACTTCATACCTTACAACTCAGGCAAGAACTCCTTCTTTGACTGATCCATCTTGAACACCTTCAAGATCACGTCAAGGCATGTGCTCATTTGAAAGTACTATTAAGCGTTTTGATCTATCCTTATAGATCTTGATGCTCAATGTTCAAGTAGCTTAATCCAGGTTTTCCGTTGAAAACACTTTCCAAATAACCCTATATGCTTTCCAGAAATTCTACGTCATTTCTGATCATTAATATGTCAACAACATATACTCATCAGAAATTCTAAAGTGCTCCCACTCACTTCTTTGGAAATACAAGTTTCTCATAAACTTTGTATACACCCAAAATCTTTGATCATCATCAAAGCATACATTCCAACTCCGAGATGCTCACTCCAGTCCTCAGAAGGATTGCTGGAGCTTTGCATACTTATTAGCATATTTCAGGATAGACAAAACCTTCCGGTTGTATCACATACAACCTTTCCTCAAGAATCGTCGAGGAAACAATGTTTTGACATCCTATCTGCAAGATTTCATAAATAATGCAGTAATTGCTAATATAATTCCAACAGACTCTTAGCATCGCTACGAGTGAGAAAGTCTCATCGTAGTCAACTCCTTGAACTTGTCGAAAAACATCTTAACGACAAGTCGAGCTTTATCAATGGTGACACTTACCATCATTGTCTGTCTTCCTTTCAAAATCCATATGTACCTAACAGCCTTACGACCATCAAGTAGTTCTTCCAAAGTCTACACTTTGTTTTCATACATGGATCCTCTCTCGGGTTTTATGGCCTTGAGCCATTTATCGGAATCCGGGCCCACCATCGCTTCTCCATAGCTCGTAGGTTCATTGTTGTCTAGCAACATGACTTCCAAGACAGGATTACGTACCACTCTGAAGTAGTACGCATCCTTGTCATCCCACGAGGTTTGGTAGTGACTCGATCCGAAGTTTCATGATCACTATCATAAGCTTCCACTTCAGTTGGTGTACGTGCCACAGGAACAACTTCTTGTGCCCTGCTACACACTTGTTGAAGTGACGGTTCAATAACCTCATCAAGTCTCCACCATCCTCCCACTCAACTTTTCGAGAGAAACCTTTCCTCGAAAAAGGACCCGATTCAAGAAACAATCCCTATTGCTTTCGGATCTGAATTAGGAGGTATACCCAACTGTTTTTGGGTGTCCTAGGAAGATGCATTTTATCTGCTTTGGGTTCGAGCTTATCAACCTGAAACCTTTTCACATAAGCGTCGCAGCCCCAAACTTTCAAGAAACGACAACTTAGGTTTCTCCAAACCATAGTTCATACGGTGTCGTCTCAACGAAATTATGTGGTGTCCTATTTAAAGTGAATGTGGTTGTCTCTAATGCCTAACCCATGAACGATAGTGGTAACTCGATAAGAGACATCATGGTATGCACCATATCCAATAGGGTGCAACTATGACGTTTGGACACACCATCACACTATGGTGTTCCAGGCTGTATCAGTTGTGAAACAATTTCCACAATGTCTTAATTCTGTGCCAAACTCGTGATTCAGATATTCATCTCTATGATCATATCATAGATCTTTTATCCTCTTGTCACGACGATCTTTCAACTTCACACTGAAATTACTTGAACCTTTCAATAATTCAGACTCGTGATTCATCAAGTAAATATACTCAACATCTACTCGAATCATCTGTGAAGTAAGAACATAACGATATTCACTGCATGCCTCAGCACTCATTGGACTGCACACATCAAAATGTGTTACTTCCAACAAGTTGCTATCTTGTTCCATCTTACTGAAAACGAGGTTTTTCAGTCATCTTGCCCATGTGGTATGATTTGCATGTCCCAAGTGATTCAAAATCAAGTGAGTCAAAACGGTCCATTTGCATGGAGTTTCTTCATGCATATACACCAATAGACATGGTTCGCATGTCTCAAACTTTTCAAAAACGAGTGAGCCCAAAGATCCATCAATATGGAGCTTCTTCATGCGTTTTATACCGATATGACTTACGTGGCAGTGCCACAAGTAGGTGGTACTATCATTACTATCTTTTGGCATGAACATGTGTATCACTACGATCGAGATTTAATAAACCATTCATTTTAGGTGTAAGACCATTGAAGGTATTATTCAAATAAACAGAGTAACCATTGTTCTCCTTAAATGAATAACCGTATTGCGATAGACGTAATCCAATCATGTCTATGCTCAACGCAAACACCAAATAACAATTATTTAGGTTTAACACCAATCTCTTTGGTAGAGGGAGCGTGCGATGCTTGATCATATCAAGCTTGGAAAAACTTCCAACACATATCGTCAGCTCACCTTTAGCTAGTCTCCGTTTATTCCGTAGCCTTTTGTTTCGAGTTACTAACACTTAGCAACCGAACCGGTATCTAATACCCTGGTGCTACTAGGAGTACTAGCAAAGTACACATTAACACAATGTATATCCAATATACTTCTATCGACCTTGCCAGCCTTCTTATCTACCAAGTATCTAGGGTAATTCTGCTCTAGTGGTTGTTCCCCTTATTACAGAAGCACTTAGTCTCGGGTTTGGGTTTTACCTTGGGTTTCTTCACTAGAGCAGCAGCTGATTTGCCGTTTCATGAAGTATCCCTTTGTTCCCTTGCCCTTCTTGAAACTAGTGGTTTCACCAACCATCAACAATTGATGCTCCTTCTTGATTTCTACTTTCGCGGTGTCAAACATCACGAATATTTCAAGGATCATCATATATGCCCCCGATATATTATAGTTCATCACGAAGCTCTAGCAGCTTGGTGGTAATGACTTTGGAGAACCATCACTGTCTTATCTGGAAGATCAACTCCCACTCGATTCAAATGATTGTTGTACTCAGACAATCTGAGCACAAGCTCAACAATTGAGCTTTTCTCCTTAGTTTGCAGGTTAAGAAAGTCATCGGAGGTCTTATACCTCTTGACATGGGCACGAGCCTGAAATCCCAATTTCAGCCCTCAAAACATCTCATATGTTTCGCGACGTTTCAAAAATGTCTTTGGTGCCTCAACTCTAAACCGTTTAACTGAACTATCACGTAGTTATCAAAACATGTATGTCAGATGTTCGCAACAACCACAGACAACGTTCGAGGTTCAGCACACTGAGCGGTGCATTAAGGACATAAGCCTTCTATGAAGCAATGAGGACAATCCTCAGTTTACGGACCTAGTCCGCATAATTGCTACTATCAACTTTCAACTAATTTTTCTCTAGGAACATATCTAAACAGTAGAACTATAGCGTGAGCTACGACATAATTTGCAAAATCCTTTTGGCTATGTTCAGGATAATTAAGTTCATCTTATGAACTCCCACTCAGATAGACATCCCTCTAGTCATCTAAGTGATTACATGATCCGAGTCAAACTAGGCCGTGTCCGATCATCACGTGAGACGGACTAGTCATCATCGGTGAACATCTTCATGTTGATCGTATCTTCTATACGACTCATGTTCGACCTTTCGGTCTCCGTGTTTCGAGGCCATGTCTGTACATGCTAGGCTCGTCAAGTTAACCCTAAGTGTTTCGCGTGTGTAAATCTGTCTTACACCCGTTGTATGTGAACGTTAGAATCTAACACCCGATCATCACGTGGTGCTTCGAAACACGAACTGTCGCAACGGTGCACAGTTAGGGGAGAACACTTCTTGAAATTGTTGTAAGGGATCATCTTATTTACTACCGTCGTTCTAAGCAAATAAGATGTATAAACATGATAAACATCACATGCAATCAAATAGTGACATGATATGGCCATCATCACTTTGCTCCTTTTGATCTCCATCTTCGGGGCTCCATGATCATCATCGTCACTGGCATGACACCATGATCTCCATCATCATGATCTCCATCATCGTGTCTTCATGAAGTTGCCTCGCCAACTATTACTTCTACTACTATGGCTAACGGTTAGCAATAAAGTAAAGTAATTACATGACGTTTAAGTTGACACGCAGGTCACAAATAAATAAAGACAACTCCTATGGCTCCTGCCGGTTGTCATACTCATCGACATGCAAGTCGTGATTCCTATTACAAGAACATGATCAATCTCATACATCGCATATCATTCATCACATTCTTGTTGGCCATATCACATCACAAAGCATACCCTGCAAAAACAAGTTAGACGTCCTCTAATTGTTGTTTGCATGTTTTACGTGGCTGCTATGGGTTTCTAGCAAGAACGTTTCTTACCTACGCATGAACCACAACGTGATATGCCAATTGCTATTTACCCTTCATAAGGACCCTTTTCATCGAATCCGATCCGACTAAAGTGGGAGAGACAGACACCCGCCAGCCACCTTATGCAACTAGTGCATGTTTGTCGGTGGAACCGGTCTCACGTAAGCGTATGTGTAAGGTTGGTCCGGGCCGCTTCATCCCACGATGCCGCCGAATCAAGATAAGACTAGTAACGGCAAGCATATTGAACAATATCGACGCCCACAACTACTTTGTGTTCTACTCGTGCAAAGAATCTACGCAATAAACCTGGCTCTGATACCACTGTTGGGGAACGTAGCAGAAATTCAAAATTTTCCTACGTGTCACCAAGATCTATCTATGGAGAGACTAGCAACGAGGGGAAGGAGAGTGCATCTACATACCCTTGTAGATCGCTAAGCGGAAGCGTTCAAGTGAACGGGGTTGATGGAGTCGTACTCGTCGTGATTCAGATCACCGATGATCCTAGTGCCGAACGGACGGCACCTCCGCGTTCAACACACGTACAGCTCGACGATGTCTCCCACGCCTTGATCCAGCAAGGAGAGAGGGAGAGGTTGAGGAAGACTCCATCCAGCAGCAGCACAACGGCGTGGTGGTGATGGAGGAGCGTGGCAATCCTGCAGGGCTTCGCCAAGCACCTACGGGAGAGGAGGAGGTGTCACGAGAGGGAGGGAGGCACCAAGGGCTCAGGTATGGATGCCCTCCCTCCCCTCCACTATATATAGGGGCAGGGGAGAGGGGGGAGGCGCAGCCTTGCCCCTTCCTCCAAGGAAGGGGTGCGGCTAAGAGGGGGGGAGGAGTCCATCCTCCCCAAGGCACCTCGGAGGTGCCTTCCCCCTTTAGGACTCTCCCCTTTTTCCTATATCTTGGCGCATGGGCCTCTAGGGGCTGGTGCCCTTGGCCCATGTAGGCCAAGGCGCACCCCCTACAGCCCATGTGGCCCCCCGGGGCAGGTGGCCCCACCCGGTGGGCCCCCGGGACCCTTCCGGTGGTCCCGGTACAATACCGATGACCCCGAAACTTGTCCCGATAGCCGAAACAGGACTTCCTATATATAAATCTTTACCTCCGGACCATTCCGGAACTCCTCGTGACGTTCGGGATCTCATCCGGGACTCCAAACAACATTCGGTAACCACATACAAACTTCCTTTATAACCCTAGCGTCATCGAACCTTAAGTGTGTAGACCCTACGGGTTCGGGAGACATGTAGTCATGACCGAGATGTTCTCCGGTCAATAACCAACAGCGGGATCTGGATACCCATGTTGGCTCCCACATGTTCCACGATGATTTCATCGGATGAACCACGATGTCAAGGACTCAATCAATCCCGTATACAATTCCCTTTGTCTAGCGGTATGGTACTTGCCCGAGATTCGATCGTCGGTATACCGATACCTTGTTCAATCTCGTTACCGGCAAGTCTCTTTACTCGTTCCGTAACACATCATCCCATGATCAACCCCTTGGTCACATTGTGCACATTATGATGATGTCCTACCGAGTGGGCCCAGAGATACCTCTCCGTTTACACGGAGTGACAAAATCCCAATCTCGATTCGTGCCAACCCAACAGACACTTTCAGAGATACCCGTAGTGTACCTTTATAGCCACCCAGTTACGTTGTGACGTTTGGCACACCCAAAGCACTCCTACGGTATCCGGGAGTTGCACAATCTCATGGTCTAAGGAAATGATACTTGACATTAGAAAAGCTTTAGCATACGAACTACATGATCTTGTGCTAGGCTTAGGATTGGGTCTTGTCCATCACATCATTCTCCTAATGATGTGATCCCGTTATCAACGACATCCAATGTCCATGGTCAGGAAACCGTAACCATCTATTGATTAAGAGCTAGTCAACTAGAGGCTTACTAGGGACATGGTGTTGTCTATGTATCCACACATGTATCTGAGTTTCCTATCAATACAATTCTAGCATGGATAATAAACGATTATCATGAACAAGGAAATATAATAATAATCAATTTATTATTGCCTCTAGGGCATATTTCCAACAGATATGGCATAGCAGGAAACATCATCGTCCGATCAATCCATTGAGTGTGTCTTAAAGAATTATACCTTTTTGACAAAGGAGAAGGCCCGACAGTATCGTCGTTTGCCTTTCTTTTCAAAGACGCGCCTTGTGCGAGTGTCGTCTTCCTAGAAGACGCCTTTGCTGCAGTACGATGGGATGAGCGTCGCCCCTTGGGAGCACGATACAGTATGGCAGGTGAGTCGCAAGGGGAAAAATCTCTTTGAGATGGTGTCTCCTGGGTACTTACATGGGAGGAGGGGAGAAGGCTGGGGTAATCGACTATAATGGCCACCTCCGTGCCGTCGTGGCTCGTTTGATGAAATACTCCTTCCTTCAGTTTTATAAATATATACGGGTCCTCTTCAAATCCGGGATCTAGGTCTCGATTATGGCTCTCCGGTTGTGGGGCGGGGCCGTAGATCTCCGTGACGACCTTTCTCCATTCCTGTTAAGAACAGCCGTGTTAAAATTCGACTAGGCTTAATTAAAGAAGAAAATTGAGTGAGGCCCATGGTTGAAAACTTACCCAATCGATGGGGTTATACATGGAGAAACCTTCTCGGCATTTAAGGCGAATGAAGTTTTCCTTCTCCCCTTTGTAAAGATTA
>NC_041389.1:445426492-445457005 GCF_002162155.2 Triticum dicoccoides | reverse complement strand
GGGGGGGGGGGTGATTAGACACTAAGTGCTAAAAGTAGTAGTTTTTAATTTCTCTAAGCTTAAGTGGAGTTTTGGCACAAGTTTAATAATCTCAATACAAATCAAGCAAGCATGCAAAGAGTATATGAGCAGCGGAAAGTAAAGCATGCAACTTGCAAGAATGTAAAGGGAAGGGTTTGGAGAAATCAAACGCAATTTGGAGACACAGTGATTTTTGAGCCGTGGTTCCGATAGGTGGTGCTATCGTACATCCATGTTGATGGATACTTCAACCCACGAAGGGTAACGGATGCGCGAGTCCATGGAGGGCTCCACCCAAGAAGGGTCCACGAAGAAGCAACCTTGTCTATCCCACCATGGCCGTCGCCCACGAAGGACTTGCCTCACTAGCGGTAGATCTTCACGAAGTAGGCGATCTCCTTGCCCTTACAAACTCCTTGGTTCAACTCCACAATCTTGTCAGAGGCTCCCAAGTGACACCTAGCCAATCTAGGAGACACCACTCTCCAAGAAGTAACAAATGGTGTGTTGATGATGAACTCCTTGCTCTTGTGATTCAAATGATAGTCTCCCCAACACTCAACTCTCTCTCTCACAGGATTTGGATTTGGTGGAAAGAAGATTTTGAGTGGAAAGCAACTTGGGGAAGGCTAGAGATCAAGATTCATATGGTAGGAATGGAATATCTTGGTCTCAACACATGAGTAGGTGGTTCTCTCTCAAAAAATGTAAGTTGGAAGTGTAGGTTTGTTCTGATGGCTCTCTCCACGAATGAAGAGGGGTGGAGGGGTATATATAGCCTCCACACAAAATCTAACCGTTACACACAAGTTACCAATCTCGGTGAGACCGAATTGTGAAACTCGGTCAGACCGACTCAGCAAATCTAGTGACCGTTAGGATTTTCGGTGGGACCGACATGCAAATCGGTAGGACCGATATGATTAGGGTTAGGGCATAACGTAATCTCAGTGAGACCGATTACAAAAACTCGGTAAGACCAATTTTGGTAATAAGCTAACCAGAGAGTTGGTCAGGTAAACTCGGTGGGACCGGTTCGCTCATTTCGGTGGGACCGAAATGTTACAAAAAGGAAAGAGAGAGTTTACATTGCAATCTCGGTAGGACAGATTACTCAAACTCGGTGAGACCGATTTTGGTAATGGACATACACAGAGAGATTGTAATCCCATCTCGGTGAGACCGAGATCCCTATCGGTGAGATCTATTTGCCTAGGGTTTGTGGCAGTTGCTATGACATCTGAACTCGGTGGCGCCGGATAGAAAGAATCGGTGGGGCCGAGTTAGACTTTTGGTTTAGGTCAAATGTGGATGTGAGAAAGTAGTTGAGGCTTTTGGAGCATATCACTAAGCACTTGAAGCAAGAGCCTCATTAAGCAACACCTCATCCCTCCTTGATAGTATTGGCTTTTCCTATAGACTCAATGTGATCTTGGATCACTAAAATATAAAATGTAGAGTCTTGAGCTTCAAGCTTTAGCCAATCCTTTGTCCTTAGCATCTTGAAGGGGTTCCACATCCTTTAGTCCATGCCACTTCATTGTTGAACTTATCTAAAATATACTAAGTAAAAGTGTTAGTCCAATAAGAGATATGTTGACATTAATTACCAAAATCACCCAGGCAGCACTTGTGCTTTCATTAGCCAACATGGCGCCCAAAGCGGCAAAATTGTCCATACCCTTGCGCCCACAGCGTGATGCGTCGTCCTCCCCGTTGTAATGCCACATAGGGAGCCTTCTGAATTGAAGAGGTTGGACGCACCGCGTTGTCGGGGAACGCGGTAATTTCAAAAATTTCCTACGATCACGCAAGATCTATCTAGGTGATGCATAGCAACGAGAGGGGAGAGTGTGTCCACGTACCCTCGTAGACCGAAAGCATAAGCGTTTCAATAACGTGGTTGATGTAGTCGAACGTCTTCGCGATCCAACCGATCCAAGTACCGAACGTACGGCACCTCCGCATTCAGCACACGTTCAACTCGATGACATCCCTCGTACTCTTGATCCAGTTGAGGTCGAGGGAGAGTTTCTTCAGCACGACAGTGTGGTGACGATGATGATGAAGTTATCGGCGCAGGGCTTCGCCTAAGCACTACGACGATATGACCGAGGTGTGTAACTCTGGAGGGGGGATGACACATGGCTAAGACAAATCTTGGAGTGCCTTTGGGTTTCCCCTGCCCACGTATATAAAGGAGGGAGGAAGAGGAGGCCGACCTAGAGGGGGCGCGCCAAAAGGGGGAGTCCTACTTGGACTCCCGGTCCAAGTAGGATTCGGCTCCCCCTTTCTTATTCCAACTAGGAGAAGGAAGGGAAGGAGGAAGAGGGGAGAAGGAAGGAGGGCGGCGCCGCCCCCTCCTAGTCCAATTCGGACCAGCCCATGAGGGGGCATGCGACCATCCCTTGAGGCCCTTCTCTCCTTTCCCCTATGGCCCATTAAGGCCCATTACTTCCCCCGACGAATTCCCGTAACTCTCCGGTACTCAAAAAAAATACCCGAATCCCGATGTCTGAATATAGCCTTCCAATATATCGATCTTTATGTATCAACTATTTAGAGACTCCTCCTCACGTCCGTGATCTCATCCGGGACTCCGAACAAACTTTGGTCATCAAATCACATAACTCATAATACAAATCGTCATCGAACGTTAATCGTGCGGACCCTACGGGTTCGAGAACTATGTAGACATGACCGAGACACATCTCTGGTCAATAACCAATAGCGGAACCTGGATGCTCATATTGGCTCCTACATATTCTATGAAGATCTTTATCGGTCAAACCGCATAACAACATATGTTGTTCCCTTTGTCATCGATATGTTACTTGCCTGAGATTCGATCGTCGGTATCATCATACCTAGTTCAATCTCATTACCAGCAAGTCTCTTTACTCATTCTGTAATACTTAATATTGCAACTAACTCATTAGTCACATTGCTTGCAAGGCTTATAGTGATGTGCATTACCGAGAGGGCCCAAAGATACCTCTCCAAAACATGGAGTGACAAATCCTAATCTCGATCTATGCCAACCCAACAAACACCTTCAGAGACACCTGTAGAGCATATTTATAATCATCCAGTTACGTTGTGACGTTTGATAGCACACAAGGTGTTCCTCCGGTATTCGGGAGTTGCATAATCTCATAGTGCGAGGAACATGTATAAGTCATGAAGAAAGCAGTAGCAATGAAACTGTAACGATCATAATGCTAAGCTAACGGATGGGTCATGTCCATCACATCATTCTCCTAATGATGTGATCCCGTTCATCAAATGACAACACATGTCTATGGTTAGGAAACATAACCATCTTTGATTAACGAGCTAGTCAAGTAGAGGCATACTAGGGACACTATGTTTTGTCTATGTATTCACACATGTACTAAGTTTTCGGTTAATACAATTCTAGCATGAATAATAAATATTTATCATGATATAAGGAAATAAATAATAACTTTATTATTGCCTCTATGGCATATTTCCTTCAGTCTCCCACTTGCACTAGAGTCAATAATCTAGTTCACATTGCCATGTGATTTAACACCAAAAGTTCATATCTGTATGTGGTTAACACCCATAGTTCACATCGCCATGTGATCAACACCCAAAGGGTTTACTAGAGTCAATAATCTAGTTCACATCACTATGTGATTAACACCCAAAGAGTACTAAGGTGTGATTATGTTTTGCTCATGAGATAAGTTTAGTCAACGGGTCTGTCACATTCAGAGCCATATGTATTTTGCAAATATTCTATGTATACAATGCTCTGCATGGAGCTACTCCAGCTAATTGCTCCCACTTTCAATATGTATCCAGATTGAGGCGTAGAGTCATCTAGATTGGTGTAAAAGCTTGCATCAACGTAACTCTTTACGACGAACTCTTTATCATCCCATAACCAAAAAATATTTCCTTAGTTCTCACTAAGGATAATTTTGACCGCTGTCAAGTGATCTACTCCTAGAATACTATTGTACCCCTTTACCAAACTCATGGCAAGTTACACAATAGGTCTGGTACACAACATAGCATACTTTATAGAACCTACGGATGAGGCATAGGGAATGACTTTCATTCTCTTTCTATTTTCTGATGTGGTCGGGTTTTGAGTCTTGCTCAACTTTACACCTTGTTATACAGACAAGAACTCCTTCTTTGACTGATCCATTTTGAACTCTTTCAAAAACTTGTCAAGGTGTGTATACATTGAAAAAACTTATCAAGCGTCTTGATCTATGTCTATAGATCTTGATGCCCAATATATAAGCAGCTTCACTGAAGTCTTTCTTTGAAAAATCTCCTTTCAAACTCCCCTTTATGCGTTCCAGAAAATTCTACATTATTTCCGATCAACAGTTTGTCAATCACATTTACTTATCAGAAAGGTTGTAGTGCTCCCACTCCCTTTCTTGTAAATACAGGCTTCACTGCAAGTCTGTATAAAACTATATGCTTTGATCAACTCATCAAAGCGTATATTCCAACTTCGAGATGCTTGCACCAGTCCATAGATGGATCGTTGGAGCGTGCACACCTTGTTAGTACCTTTAGGATCGACAAAACCTTCTCGTTGCATCATATACAACTCTTCTTTAAAAAATATCCATATAAGGAAAACAGTTTTGACATCCATTTGCCAGATTTCATAAAATATGGAAACTACTAACTTGATTCAGATGGTTTTAAGCATCGCTACAGTTGAGAAAATCTCATTGTAGTCAACAACTTGAACTTTGTCGAAAACCTTTTTCCGACAAGTCGAGCTTTGTAGATAGTAACACTACTATCAGCGTCCGTCTTCCTCTTGTAGATCCATTTATTTAATATGGCTTGCCGATCATCGGGCAAGTCCACCAAAGTCCACACTTTGTTCTCATGCATGGATCCCATCTCAGATTTCATGGCCTCAAGCCATTTCACGGAATCTGGGCTCATCATCGCTTCCTCATAGTTCGTAGGTTCATCATGGTCTATTAACATGACTTCCAGGACAGGATTACCATACCACTCTCATGCAGACCGTACTCTGGAAGACCTACGAGGTTCTGTAGTAAGTTGATCTGAAGTTTCATGATCATCATCATTAGCTTCCTCACTAATTGGTGTAGGAATCATTGGAACTGATTTATGTGATGAACTACTTTCCAATTCGGGAGAAGGTACAATTACCTCATCAAGTTCTACTTTCCTCCCACTCACTTCTTTTGAGAGAAACTCCTTCTCTAGAAAGGATCCATTCTTAGCAACGATCTTGCCTTCGGATCTGTGATAGAAGGTGTACCAACAGTTTCCTTTGGGTATCCTATGAAGACGCATTTCTCTGATTTGGGTTCGAGCTTATCAGGTTGAAGATTTTTCACATAAGCATCGCAACCCCAAACTTTAAGAAATGGCAACTTTGGTTTCTTGCCAAACCACAATTCATAAGGCGTCGTCCCAACGGATTTTGATGGTGCCCTATTTAAAGTGAATGTAGTTGTCTCTAATGCATAACCCCAAAATGATAGTGGTAAATCGGTAAGAGACATCATAGATCGCACCATATCCAATAAAGTGCGGTTACCATGTCCGGACACACCATTACGCTGTGGTGTTCCAGGTGGCGTGAGCTGTGAAACTGTTCCATATTGTTTTTAAATGAAGGTCAAACTCGTAACTCAAATATTCTCCTCCACAATCAGATCATAGAAACTTTATTTTCTTGTTACGATGATTCTCCACTTCACTCTAGAAATTTTGAACTTTTCAAATGTTTCAGACTTGTGTTTCATTAAGTAGATATACCCATATCTTCTCAAATCATCTGTGAAGGTCAGAAAATAATGATACATGCCATGAGCATCAACACACATTGGACCGCATACATCGGTATGTATTATTTCCAATAAGTCACTAGCTCGTTCCATTGTTCCGGAGAATGGAGTTTTAGTCATCTTGCCCATAAGGCACGGTTCGCAAGCATCAAATGATGCATAGTCAAGTGTTTCCAAAAGTCCATCCGCATGGATTTTCTTCATGCGCTTTACACTGATATGACCCAAATGGCAGTGCTACAAATAAGCTGCACTATCATTATCAACTTTGCATCTTTTGGCATCAATACTATGAATATGTGTATTACCATGATCGAGATTCAATAAACCATCAACATTGGGTGTATGACCATAGAAGGTTTTATTCATGTAAACAGAATAACAATTATTCTCTGTCTTAAATGAATAACTGTATTGAAATTAACATGATCTAATCATATTCATGCTCAACACAAACACCAAATAACATTTATTTAGGTTCAACACTAATCCCGAAAGTATAGGGAGTGCTCGATGATGATCATATCAATCTTGGAACCACTTCCAACACACATCATCACTTCATCCTCAACTAGTCTCTATTTATTCTACAACTCCTATTTCGAGTTACTAATCTTAGCAACCGAACAAGTATCAAATACTCAGGGATTACTACGAGCACTAGTAAGGTACACATTAATAATATGTATATCAAATATACCTTTGTTCACTTTGCCATACTTCTTATCCGCCAAATATTTGGGGCAGCTCCACTTCTAGTGAACATTGCCCTTGCAGTAGAAGCACTCAGTTTCAGGCTTAGATCTAGCTTTGGGCTTCTTCACGGGAGTGACAACTTGCTTGCCATTCTTCTTGAAGTTCCCTTTCTTTCTCTTTGCCCTTTTCTTGAAACTAGTGGACTTGTTTAATCATCAACACTTGATGCTTTTTCTTGATTTCTACCTTCGTCGATTTCAGCATCACGAAGATCTCGGGAATCGTTTTCGTCATCCCTTGCATACTATAGTTCATCACGAAGTTTTAGTAACTTGGTGATGGTGACTAGAGAACTCTGTCAATCACTATCTTATCTGGAAGATTAACTCCCACTTGATTCAAGTGATTGTAGTACCTAGACATTCTGAGTACATGCTCACTAGCTGAGCAATTCTCCTCCATATTTTAGGCGAAGTACTTGTCGGAGGTCTCATACCTCTTGACACGGGCATGAGTCTGAAATACCAATTTTAGATCTTGGAACATCTCATATGCTCCGTGACGTTTCAAAAACATTTTTAAAGTCCCGGTTCTAAGACATAAAGCATGGTGCACTAAACTATCAAGTAGTTATCATATTGAGCTAGCCAAACGTTCATAACATCTGCATCTGCTCCTGCAATAGGTATGTCACCTAGCGGTGCATCAAAGACATAATTCTTCTGTGCAGCAATGAGGATAAACCTCCGATCACGAACTCAGCCCGCATCATTGCTACTATCATCTTTCAACTTAGTTTTCTCTAGGAACATATAAAAAAACATAGGGAAGCTATAACACGAGCTATTGATCTACAATATAATTTGCAAAGTACTATCAGGACTAAGTTCATGATAAATTAAAGTTCAATTAATCATATTATTTAAGAACTCCCACTTTGATAGACATCCCTCTAGTCATCTAAATGATCACGTGATCCAAATCAACTAAACCATGTCCGATCATCACGTGAGATGGAGTAGTTTTCAATGGTGAACATCACTATATTGATCATATCTACTATATGATTCACGCTCGACCTTTCGGTCTCCAGTGTTCCAAGGCCATATTTGCATATGCTAGGCTCGTCAAGTTTAACCCAAGTATTCTGTGTGTGCAAAACTGGCTTGCGCCCGTTGTATGTGAACGTAGAGTTTATCACACCTAATCATCACTTGGTGTCTCGGCATGAAGAACTGTCGCAACGGTGCATACTCAAGGAGAACACTTATACCTTGAAATTTTAGTAAGTGATCATCTTATAATGCTACTGCCGAAGTAAGCAAAATAAGAATATAAAATATAAACATCACATGCAATCAAGATATGTGACATGATATGGCCATCATCATCTTGTGCTCATGATCTCCATCACCGAAGCATCGTCATGATCTCCATCGTCACCGACGCGACACCTTGATCTCCATAGTAGCATCGTTGTCGTCTCGCCAACTAATGTTACTACGACTATCGCTACCGCTTAGTGATAAAGTAAAACAATTACATGGCGATTGCATTGCATAGAATAAAGCGACAACCATATGGCTCCTACCAGTTGCCGATAACTTTATTACAAAACATGATCATCTCATACAACAATTTATATCACATCATGCCTTGACCATATCACATCACAGCAAGCCCTGCAAAAACAAGTTAGACGTCCTCTACTTTGTTGTTGCAAGTTTTATGTGGCTGCTACGGGCTTCTAGCTAGAACCGTTCTTATCTATGCATCAAAACAATAACGATTTTTCGTCAAGTGTGTTGTTTTAACCTTCAACAAGGACTGTGCGTAGCCACACTCGATTCAACTAAAGTTGGAGAAACAGACACTCACTAGCCACCTGTGTGCGAAGCACGTCGGTAGAACCAGTCTCGCGTAAGCGTACGTGTAATGTCGGTCTGAGCCGCTTCATCCAATAATACCGCCAAATCAAAGTATGACATGCTGGTAAGCAGTATGACTAGTATCGCCCACAACTCTTTGTGTTCTACTCGTGCATATAACATATACGCATAGACCTGGCTCGGATGCCACTGTTGGGGAATGCGGTAATTTCAAAACTTTCCTACGATCACACAAGATCTATCTAGGTGATTCATAGCAACGAAAGGGGAGAGTGTGTCCACGTACCCTCATAGACTAAAAGCGGAAGCGTTTCAATAACGCGGTTGATGTAGTCGAACGTCTTCGCGATCCAACCGATCCGAGTACCAAATGTACAACACCTCCGCCTTCAGCACACATTCAGCTCGATGACGTCCCTCGTACTCTTGATCCGGTTGAGGCCGAGGGAGAGTTTTGTTAGCACGACGGCGTAGTGACGGTGATGATGAAGTTACCGATGCAGAGCTTCACCTAAGCACTACAACGATATGATCGAGGTGTGTAACTGTGGAGGGGGGCACCGCACATGGCTAAGACAAATCTTGGAGTGCCTTTGGGGTGCCCCATGCCCACGTATATAAAGGAGGGAGGAAGAGGAGGCTGGCCTAGAGGGGGCGCGCCAAAAGGGGGAGTCCTACTTGGACTCCCGGTCCAAGTAGGATTCGGCCCCCCCTTTCTTATTCCAACTAGGAAAAGGAAGGGAAGGAGGAAGAGGGGAGAAGGAAGGAGGGGGGCGCCGCCCCCTCCTAGTCCAATTCGGATCAGCCCATGGGGGGGCGTGCGGCCACCCCTTGAGGCCCTTCTCTCCTTTCCCGTATGGCCCATTAAGGCCCATTACTTCCCCCGGCGAATTCCCGTAACTCTCCGGTATTCCAAAAAAATACCCGAATCACTCGGAACCTTTCCGATGTCCGAATATAGCCTTCTAATATATAGATCTTTACGTATCGGCCATTTTGAGACTCCTCGTCACATCCATGATCTCACCCGGGACTCCGAACAAACTTCGGTCATCAAATCACATAACTCATAATACAAATCGTCATCGAACGTTAAGCGTGTGGATCCTACGGGTTCGAGAACTATGTAGACATGATCGAGACACATCTCCGGTCAATAACCAATAGCGAAACCTAGATGCTCATATTGGCTCCTACGTATTCTACGAAGATCTTTATCGTTCAAACCGCATAGCAACATACGTTGTTCCCTTTGTCATCGGTATGTTACTTGCCCGAGATTCGATCGTCGGTATCATAATACCTAGTTCAATCTCGTTACCGGCAAGTCTCTTTACTCGTTTCGTAATACTTCGTCTCACAACTAACTCATTAGTCACATTGCTTGCAAGGCTTATAGTGATGAGCATTACCGAGAGGGCCCAGAGATACCTCTCTGAAACACGGAGTGACAAATCCTAATCTTGATCTATGCCAACCCAACAAACACCTTCGGAGACACCTGTAGAGCATCTCTATAATCACCCAGTTACGTTGTGACGTTTGATAGCACACAAGGTGTTCCTCCGGTATTCGGGAGTTGCATAATCTCATAGTCCGAGGAACATGTATAAGTCATGAAGAAAGCAGTAGCAATGAAACTGTAACGATCATAATGCTAAGCTAACGGATGGGTCATGTCCATCACATCATTCTCCTAGTGATGTGATCCCGTTCATCAAATGACAACACATGTCTATGGTTAGGAAACATAACCATCTTTGATTAACGAGCTAGTCAAGTAGAGGCATACTAGGGACACTATGTTTTATCTATGTATTGACACATGTACTAAGTTTCCGGTTAATAAAATTCTAGCATGAATAACAAACATTTATCATGATATAAGGAAATAAATATAATTTTATTATTGCCTCTATGGCATATTTCCTTCACGCATTATTGAAATCGCCAGTACCTCAACTATTGACAGTCCGGAGTGGGCGAGTATTCTGATCTTGCTCACTAGCCTCTTAATCTATGCACTGTCTTCTTCTTCATAACTTCGGGAATGCCAGCTGGCGCACTTCTTTAAAGGAGCAGTGCGAAATTCGGGAAGACCTTGCCGGATTGGGTCCGGGAGAACAACGTCTTCGATATAGAACCACTCTGAGGGCCACTCTTCGGATGCCTTCTTCGGAGTGTCGGGCAGGTATCCCGACTATGCGCCATACTTTGGCGCCGCTCACCTCTAATATGGATCCCTCTTGGGAGCAGGGGATGCGGCAAAAATATTTCCTCCATAAATTGAAATGGGCCTCACAACCTAGGAATAGCCTGCAAAGAGCAACGAAGCCTGCAATGTGCAGGATGGAGCCCGGCGTGAGATTGTGCAATTGGAGGCCATAATACTCTAGAAGACCTCTGAGAAAAGGATGAATTGGGAATCCCACGCCTCTCAGCGGGAAAGAGACAAAGCACACTCGTTCTCCTTTAGAAGGATTGGGGAAGTTCTCCGCCAGGGTTTCGCCATTGATGGAAGTTAATCCCGCCCGAACGGGGACTAGATCTAAGGGTGGGAGATATCCCTGCGTCTGAAGCTTAGTCAACTGGGCGTTGGATATTGAGCAGTTTTCCAGTCGCCTTTTTGAGGACTGAGGGGCGCGAGGAAGAACTAGGAGCGCTAGCCATGTTTGGATGAATTCCTATGGCAAGTTCTAAGGATTTTTGCCTGGTGAGGAATGGTATATGAGATTCAATCTCTTTAAATAGACGCCTTCCCCATACGGACAAGGGGTTATTTGCAAAAAATGCTTAGGTCCTTCATATTTGTTTGACACGTGGAGGCCGAGGCAACGGCGGTGCATAAGTTGAAGGGTATGGTATTTAATGTAAAAGCCGAGCTATATAGAGTGCAATGGAGAACCCGCCTTCCAAAGCCGAAGATATGAAACCAGATACATCGTCGTCATTGAAGGCAAGTTCGGGGGCTACTGAAGGAGTCCTGGACTATGGGGTCCTCGGGGAGCCAGCCTATGTGATGTGGGCCAGACTGATGGGCCGTGAAGATACAAGACAGAAGGCCTTCTTCCGTGTCCGGTTGGGACCCTCCTTTGCGTGGATTGCAAGTTTGGAGTCCACGTGTGTAGTTTTCTTCCTCTGTAAACCGACTTTGTACAACCCTAGTCCCCTCCGGTGCCTATAAACTGGAGGGTTTAGTTCGTAGGGGCGATCATAATCATACAAGCTAGACATCTAGGATTTAGCTACTACGATCTCGAGGTAGATCAACTCTTGTAACTCCTATACTCATTAAATCAAGCAGGACGTAGGGTATTACCTCCATCAAGAGGGCCAAAACCTGGGTAAACATCGTGTCCCCTCATGTTACCTTCAATCCTTAGACGCACAGTTCGAGACCCCCTACCCGAGATCTGCTGGTTTTGACACCGACACCTTGGAGGTGCGGAGGATGTCGGCCCCCCGCCGGCGGGAGGGACCCCGTTCTCGTGTGGCGGTGGCGATGCCCCTTAGGAGGAATAATGTCTCCCACTTTCTATCCCCGTCCTGATGATGTGTCTAGCATCGTCGGAGGACGTGTGAAGGTTTGTCTCCGTCGGATCTCGTGCGATTCGGTTGGTGCTGGTCTTCAGTGGATCTGTTTGAATCCGGTCTTCGTTTGTCTTTGTTTGGGTGTTTACAAGTTTGATACTTCTGATCTACGACTTTCTTCGTCAGCGATGGTTGCTACTCTGATGCGCTGGTCCTATGGGGCCTTAGCACGACGACTTCCCAACTGTCTACTAAAACAAGGTTGCCTGGCTCCGGTGAGGGAGGGGCGATAACAGCGGCGCCCCTTCGGCTCACTCTAGTGCTTGTAGTCGTCGCTATGGTCTACGGACATGGTTGTAATTTGTATTATCTCTGTTGTTCTTTGTACTGCCATGATTGAAGATGAATAGATTGGAAATTTTTCGAAAAGAAAGAGGATCTCGCATCTCAGCACTTGCGTGATTCAACAAATAAAGGAAAACGCCGTTTACTATTCGCGCTGGCTCTGCCCGGTGGAAAGGCACGCAACGAGCCAAGTGAAGTGACCGGCAGCCTCGCCTCGCCACTGGCCGGGTGCTCGGGTGGGTCGCGCGAGGCGCAGATATTTGCGCGCGCGCCGCAACGTTACGCGCCGTGGTTGGCCGACGCCGCCGCGACGCGGGTGCGTGGGGCTCCTTGTCTTGTCTCCCCGGTCTCCGGTGCTTCGCCCTCCTCCTCCTCCTCGCCGTGGCCGGCAGCGGGGCTCCGTCACGCGACCCCAGCATCCGCCGGACGCGACGCCCCGTCCTGTCAGACTTCACTCAGGGCGCGTCCTCGCTCGCACTAGCGCCGATGCCGGGCGTGTGCCCTCGGGTGGTGACCACCGGACGGGACGCGCCGGATGGGACCTGCGTGCCACACATGCGTGGACAAATTCTCTCCGATCGTGGCACGAACCTGGATGACGGACGCACCGGCACCGGTGCTCGCGCGCACGACGCCGTACGGCGACTCTGGTTGCGCATGTCCTGTCTGAATTAAGTACGCACCATCCCTTTTCCTCTCCTCTCTCGCTCGGAGCTGAAATCTGCACTACCTAGACATGATTAGAAGAGTATTGTTCGAGTGTGCTATTATAATAATAGAGATATATGGACGGAGCTGCACCGCACAAAAAAAGACGGACCGGCTCACCACGATTGCTTGCTCCTGTGATTTGACCACCCCCTTAATTCGCTTTGCATCATATCCTGCTCAGTTTAGGTCATACTAGATCACGCGCCGCTGTTTTTGTGCACATATTTTTCCTTTTCCTTCCTGGTCAAAAATAGTCCAGCGTGCATCAGTGCATGCACGCACGCATGCATGTGGACTGAAGTCACTGAACATGCGACTGATTAGTTTTGGCCTTGGTGCATCGGAGGGAGAATATTATACACCGGCATGCACGAGCTTATCCTAGCCTTAAATAATGGAAGAAAAAAAAGATGCAGCCGCCAGGGCACTATTTCTTGTGCCTATGAGAAGCCAAGAACACGCGTGTGCTTCCAATTCGGATTAGTATGGACTACATTACATTACTGTACTACAGCTGTGTATTGTCACGTTTTCAACGTGTGCCTGTAATGGTGTGGTTCATGTTCATGCATTTTTAGAGCGAATGAAAGCACGGAGAGTCCGGAAATGTCATGAACAAAAATAACTTTTTCCAACCGATCAATTACACGAACAGGATTTTCTTTTCTTAAGCGATCAATATCGTGAGCAGGAAACTTTTTCTCTATCATATCCCCAAAGGGAGAGAACAAAAGCGGACCTTTTTTTTACAAGAATGAAAGCACAAGGGACCGGCCTAGCTTGTGCACCACACTATTTTGTTTTTCGTCCTGATCATAACAGTCCAGCGGCCGGTCCGTTTTCTATGTAATCAACTGTTATCTGGTCTTGCATGCATCCGTGCACGAATTAAATCTGCACCGCAGACAGTGACACATGCATGCATGTGGATTGAACATGTAGTACTTCGGCACGAGCTGATTCTACCCTTAACCAGTGAAAAGAATGCATTCAGCCGCCAGGGCACTGTTTCTAGTGTCTATGAGCAGCCAAGAACACGCACGCATGCATTTGGGTAGAACATACTGTGATTTAATTTAGCAAAGGGCACGCATGAGCTAATTCTAGTTTTAATTAGTGCATCCGATGGAGAGTATTATAGTACACGGGCATGAGCTAGTCCTGCTAGCCTTAATTAGTGAAGCGAATGCAGCCGCCAGGGCACTCACTATTTCTAGTGTCTATGAGCAGCCAGGAACATTGTTTAGTCCAATGGTTTAGTCCGGGACAGAGGAGGTTTTATCGTCGTCTGCCTGATGGGGAGCCCCTCTTTTCCTTCCCTTCACTCATGGCCTCTGCAACTTTGCCTTGAAGTAGACCGTGCCGTCCGTCGGCCTCCTCCAAGAACGATGTATATGTTCATATTTGTGTAAGAGGAAATTGCACAAATACACAAATGTTTGAAGCCGAGGTAACGACAACCCTCAACTCAAGGACTAATCACTAACGAAAACATAAATTGCTCTGATTAGTCACCTGATGAGAAATATGACACGCGGGTCCCTTGCGTTAAGCTCTTTGGGAAATTTGAAATCTTCAAAAAATTATAAAAAAGCTGATTGTTTAAAAAAATTCAAAAATTCTGAAATTTCAAAAAAAAAACATGAAATACATTCCAGTAATTCAATCCATCTTTAGTGATCAATCTGGAAAATTTTCAGCCTATTTTCTCATACATGTACGGTTCGTTAAAAAGTGTTGGAACTTTAAGACGGCTAAAAAAATAAGCTAAGCAAAATTCCAGCTTGATCAACAAACATGGACTGAACTACAAGTTTTTTTTTCCAGATTTTTTCTAAAATAACAGATTTTATGAAACTTTGAATAATTCATATTTCTCATTAAGTGACTTGTTAGATCAATATGCTGTTTTTTTTACTGGTTAGTTAGGGCTTACTTTTTTGTTAAAATCCCCTAGAGTTGTGGTTATTTGTTACCCCGGTCCCAACAGTTGTGTATTTGTGCAATTTCCTCTATTTGTTTTCGTAGAGGAAGCCAGCATGGCAGTTTTATTCATTTGGTGGCTTTCGCGAGGTGCGGCTTGTGACGGAGGCCATTTTGTCGGTGGGCAAGGGAGGCGGTGGTTGGTGGGCTTGTCGGCGCCGGTGCAGGTCGATGTGCGCCCGTGGTTACGTGGAAGCTTGGGTGAAGCCCTATCTTGACTTGGTGTCGTGACCAGCGATGACGGTCGTCATTCACCTTCAGAAAGGCATCGCTACATTGTTGTCGCACCCCTACCGCGTGTGTTCGGTCACTATTGCGGCTCCGGAGGGGACACTTTGATCTTGTGTGATCAGACGATGACGACGCTTTGGTGTTGTTTCCCCCTTGAGGTCTTTGTCTTTGGAGTTGGGCATTGGCGAGCGGGAGCTGTGAAAGGTGGCGGTGTTTGCGTCGAAGCTTATGTGGCAATGATTATGGGGGGAGTGATTTCGAAGACGTGGCTATAGCTGAGGTGGTTGGCTCTTCTCCGACGTGTTCGTGGGATTGCCTTAGCTTGTTTGTTGCTATGAAGTCAAAACTGCGGTGGCGGGGTCCTAGTGACGTACGATGACGGGTTCATGGGCAGCAAGTGGTCCGTTGGGTGATCTTCCACGACACCTACGGTGCCTAGTTCTCCTTCGTAGTTCTCCGTCAAAGTCGGAGCTGACAGTCTGGTTGTAGGTGCTCCCACTTTTTCTATAGTGTGTGTTGGGTCGACGATCACCTATATTCAAAGTCGGAGTCATTTGCTCAAGGTTTAATGACGGGCCTGCTAGGAGAGGAGTGATAACGATGACACATGCGTGCTGCCTCGACATATGATTCTTTGTGTTTGATTATTATATAATTATATTTTTAATTAAATACAAATAGTATAATAAAATAGAAATCGTCATACATATTTGCATGTTGAGGTGAACCTTTTCCCGGTCAAACTCACATGCGGAGCTCCCATCAGGAATTATTTTGCAGGGCCAGTAAGTGGGAGACATGTGTCCTCGCGCGGGTCAACACCTCACCATTAGGTTAGATGTTTATTATGGGGGAGGAGAAGATGCACGGCCGATTTTCTTTCTTTCTTTCTTGGAGTTGACTCGCACAAAAATGCCAGGCCCAGAAATGTGGCAGCAACTAATGGATGTCCCACAATCAGAAAGTGATGCTACATTATTGTACCTACCCCAATTCTTTCTCTTCACCACTTTTGCAAGTGCAGGCACGGTTCATCTGCATTGCACGGCTCGTCTGTTTGCGAGGTCCAATCGGGATGACATGAGCGTTATCCATCCACCCCCGAGACACGGCACGGCATCCAGTTCTCCGGCTACTCGATTGGAATCCCGTTTCTTCGGGGCTTCCCAGATATGCTAAGGCCAGACGGGACCTATATCTGGCAAGCAAAACAACGTAGACCGACCGACCCAGGTGATCGGGCAGGCGATCCTGTCTCACACTCTCCCTCGACACGCATATATTCTTTCACCGCCTCGTTGAGTCAAGACTTGACGTCGCTGCATTGCATGGAAGTTGTGAGAATTGGCATACGTGTTTACGGGTAATTGAGGGCAAGAAGCGGACAAAGCAGAGGCGACAAAGGCTGCAACCAGACAAAAAAATAAAAATCCAGAAGCATGCACAGAAGCATTTTAACAAGAAATTTTAATCAAAGCCTCTGCATCATTGTGATGCACATAGACACACACATATTAACTGAACAATGAGTATCAAGGTTCAATACATTGAAATTTCTAATTTCTAATAATAATAAAAGCAAGCCACAACTAATCAAAATAGAATATATGCCTACACACATAGCCTACTATTGAAGCGCCATCCAAAAATGCCTCCTCAACTTTATTTTAATTTGGTTCAACTTCCGAATACACAACCAGAACGGAAATGCTCGGAATCATCTGTGTCCTTTTACCGCAAACGCTCAAAACTGAAGGCTTGCCGCGTGTCGTCGCGTCGCGTTGGAACCGTATTGCACCGGTGCAAAAATGGTCCCTGCTTTCTCATTCTAGATAGACAAGCTCATATTTTAATTACTCCGTAACTCACCTTTCGAACCATATGATGGCTGTTGGCTCCAAATCCTATCCTAGTTTCTGAGCCCCTGATGCTCCGCTCCTTCTTTATTTACACTAACCAGCACCACGAAGCAAACTCGGCCACTGTTCGGGCTCACAAAAGCCAGATCCTTATTTATTTATTTATTACTGAAAATTCACAAAAAAGCCAGATCTTTGAGCCACATAACTAAACGTACGCGCGCACGCAGGCGAAGATACACAAGAAATCATAAAAGAAAAGAAAGAAAGGAACACGAGAGCGACGCATTCGGCAAGCGCATCCCGGGGATGCGAGTGCACAAACCGCTTTATGTAGTATTATTCGTGGCGATCGATGGTGCGTGGTTAAGTGTCGTGCTGCGAGCAGCACTAGTGGCCCTCCCCCCTCCCTTCCTCCCTCTGGATCCATGAACGAAGTGCTGCGGCCAGGGCCGGGCTGCCACTCTGACGGAACGGGAGCCCAACGGCTGTCCGCCTCCATCGGCGTCGCCTCAATCATCCAAACTCCTCTGCTTTCCACAAAGCGATGATCGGCGGTTTGGTTCACTCGTATATGGCGTCACCTTTCCGACCACCACCCAAAGCCGGTCGATGAGATGCTGCTGCCACAAATCTAGAGCAACAGTGTTTCCGGGCCTGTGGACAGCGCACGCAAAAGATGCTTGCCATTTGCTTTGGGTACATACATGCCTGGCTGCATGGCATGGATATCTGAAACCTGGGTTTAGCTGTACAACGAATATAATATACTCCCTCCGTGCCATAATGTAAGATGTTTTTCTACACTACAATAGTGTCAAAAAAAGTCTTACATTATGGGACGGAAGGAGTACATGCGTGGGATGTGCGTGGACTTGTTAGATTCATGATTTTTCATATTTGAAAGTTGAAACAAATTTTGGTTGTACCGACGAATATAGCATACATGTCTAGAGTCTAGTCATTTTCGACAACGATTTTGCTATTTTTCCATGGCGGCCGAGGAATAACTATTTCCGGGTGACCCGGAGAACCATTTGATCTGGATGTTAGGGTCTGCGCAAGTGCAGAAGGACGAGAAAATCTTGACCAGACCGCTACCAAGAAATACACCCTCTGTTTCTAAATGTAAGACATTTTAGCAGTTCAATTTAAACTATCAAAACGTCCTGCATTTAAAAACAGAGGTACTCCATAGTCATCTATTTTGGGTCATCTATTTTGGAACGGAGGGAGTAGTAACTAGTATTTTCTAAGTCGACTGATCCATAGTCACTCTGTTTTGAAAAAAAAGACAATGAGTCTATTTTCTTGACTTGGTTGCCATGTCGTTGTTACTTTTCATTTTATTCATTCCTTTAATTTTCTTAAGGAATTGCTGTTAGTTGTCAAATAAAGGTGTGATGGAGGCATCTTCTCCTGTTTAACTTGATTTTCTATGTGTTTTAGTTGTCAACTAAAGGTGTTGTGGGGCCACATTCCCTGTATCAATCTTTTATTCCCAAAAAATTAAAGACAAACAGTGCTGAAAGGCGTGTATGATATGCCTCTCATCCACCATGTTGCTAGTTTGTGTTAATGGATTTGAAAAATCCCTTAATTGATTTGCTATGAATTTTGCTACCTCAACAGTTACTGGAATGAAGTGTGTCTACATATACTAGAAGTAGATACTAATAAGACCATGATACAAGTAAATCACGTTAGTATTCAGTACTACCTAACTCAATCCCTTCAGATAAAGACAGGGAATTTCAGCTAACATCATGCCTTATGCTCCACAGCGAGAGGGATTGTGCCTAACCCTTCGCTGTCTAAATAAGCCCTAAAATGCTGTCGCGTCCCTCCTGAATATACCTAAGGTATATGGCAAATCCGATCAAGATCTAGCTTTAATTTTCCTTTCGGAAATCAGATGCAGGAGATAGTAATATACCAAACCACCATGCATGCATCCTTCCTCGTAGGCTCGACACCATGCTAGTGATCCAAAGCTGGGTTTACTAATCAAAGGACCTGGGATTCCCGAACAAACTCATAGGTGTCGAGCTTGCAAGGCCCGAAACATTGTATAACGCTAATCTAATGGCCGAGCACGAGTTGATCTACTTCACTGGCTCTCTAGTGGCCTAACTATTTCTGTTGGTTTATTCCCACAGTGGCTACATGTCCTGGTGTCCATCATCATCCATCAGGCAGATGTCCTGTCCCTGTGGTGGATCTCATGCCACTCTAACTGGGCGCAAGAGTTTAATTCTGTCCCTAAGCTAAACTAATGCGGGTGACGAGAAAAGCCAGAGGTCGACCGGGCATCTAGTTGGGCCACTGATTGATGAAAGAAAAATTAAAGCAGGGTTTGGCATGGATTAACTGGAATAATTAAAAATGATAATCACGGTAGACAAGACTACTCGGGCAAGTCAAGTCATGGAATGTGCGAGCGAAGAGGGGAGAAAATAAATTAACCCGCAATGTCAAGACTACTCTTGGGAAAGCAAAGGTTAACTGATGGAGGATTAGTTTATGGCGGGCATAGCATTGTTTTGGATATAGTTGGCCCCCGAAAGGAGAAAGGTGGTGGTGGTGTGTGTGTGTGCGCCTCATGGCCTGGTACCAAATCGACAAGACGAAAGCCGCGAAACTCTAGAAAAAACAATGGACAGAGAGAGAAGATGGCTTCTCCCTCTGGACTGAGGCAGCTATAGCGGAGCCGCCTTGGCTGCCAGGCTATAAAAGGAAGGCCCTCGCACCAACCCGGCCATTGCCTCCTCCGCTCACCCAGAGCTAGTTAAGCAGCAAGCAAGCCCGTCCAGAAGCGAAACCGAGCCACCACCATCTGCTTTCTGGCTCCTGAGCCCAGCTCTCTCCACTCCCCATCAATCTTTGCCGATCAAGCGACCATGCTGCACCATTACCACCATGGCGAAGTGGCCAGCCTGCACTGCCTCTCGCCCCCGAACCCGCCGTTCCACACCCACTACCACCACCCCGGCATGATCGCCGCCGGCATGACGCCCCCTCCGCCCTTCCACTTCTCACCGGCCGCCTACGAGTATGAGGACGAGCCTATGCTGCAGGAAGCGCTGGCTGCCATCGGCAATAACAGCCCGCCCGGCTCCGGCGGGGCTGGTGATGACATCCATGGCCAGGTGCTGGCTTCGGCGGCGGAGGAGGAGCGGAGGCGGCGGAGGATGGTGTCCAACCGCGAGTCGGCGAGGCGGTCGCGCATGCGCAAGCAGCGGCAGCTCAGCGAGCTGTGGGCGCGGGTGGCGCACCTCCGCGGCGCCAACCGCCGCCTCCTCGACGAGCTCAACCGCGCAATGAGGAGCTGCGGCGACGTCCGCCGCGACAACGACCGGCTCAGCGCCGAGAAGGCCGAGCTGGAGGCCAGGCTCGAGCAGCTCATGCAGCAAGCACAACAGAGCAACAACGCCTCCTCAGAGCCATGCGAGAAAAACACCACTGTCGCCGCTGCTGAATAAACCATTCTTATCTTCTCATTTTAACTACCAGGATCGTTAATTATTGCTGTAGTATACTCAAATAAGGCGTGCGTTGAGGGGTTTGATCGGCTTAATCGTTTCTTAATTTTATTAAGACTGGGGTAACAATACATACCCTTAGCTACGTACTACTACTGCCCATTACTGTCATCTTTTTTGGCAAGGTGCAAGTGGCTAGATGAATATGGATTGGGTGTTACTGACGAGTTGCCATCAGTGGACAAATTATAGTGCAACATGATCATACGGATGATGAAACAAGAAACCGCTCGAAACCAGTGTGGAATGAGAAACCATACAATACCATTGGTTTCTTCTTCCAAAGAAAAAAAAGACGCTTTCCACTGATAATGATGTGGCGACTGACGAGTGGACTAATGCCCTGTACTTGCAACAAAGCTGTATTTCCATGAAAAACAGGGGACCCGATTGTTTGGATTAATTCATGTTATCTTGAGTTTTACCCCCAAAAAATTCAGTGACTGTGTGCCTAAGAGTTGCGACAAACCAGACCCTTGCTTTAACTTCAGCGGAAAAAACTATAAGCTAAATTATGAAACTGCTGAAATCTGAAACAAGGCTAAATTCCCCTAAAAACAGAGCTAAATGATCTCACACGCAAATAAGGAACTGATAATAAGGCTTACGTGCCAAATCCAGTGAGCTCATGGAAGATTCAGATATCCCAAATCAGGGTATAAAACAGTTTTGCATCATTATGCGCCCTTTCAGTGGCAAGTGTCGAAGATACAAAATCCTAAACAAAAGTGTGCAGAGTCTTGAATCAAAAAAACAGAAGTCAAATTTGTATGTAGGTGCCAAGATTTAATATGAAAATTATGCAGTAACATGGCAGAGAATATAGAACCAAAAACCATACCAAAATTAACAGGATTCAGGTGCATTGCAAATCTGCAGTTGGCAAGCTGTCATCAAATCAAGTGTCCAAGCCTGCGTGAGCGTGTGAATACAAAACGGAAAGGCATGGACCAGTGCGAGGTGCTCACGTCACAGGGACCCTGCAAAAGTGGCCTGAATTGCTTCAAAAAGCAAGAGCTTTGGCACATAATATACTTACTTGGGTTGGGTGGACAGCCGGGGACAAGCACAATATACTGTCTTTGCGGTGGTGATGATGGAGCTTTCATCTAACAGGACAAGAACAGGAAGGAACTGCATTACCTCAAAAAGCTGTTTAAATAGAGTTAACTTTCGGGTGTTGCCTATGTATATCCAGTTCTGTCTATGGTTATGTAGATAAGAACAATTGCTAGCACAGTGCACAGGTAAATCAGGGAAAGGAAAAGGCAAGTGCTCAAATTTAGACATAAACAAGAGATGAAGGGTGTTCAACGAAGAACCGAGATGACCAATAGTAAACACTACAGTGAAACATTACCTGCATGCTTCCCATTTTGATATAAAAAAATTAAATTCAAAGTGCATAGTACAATCATTGTTCGCAACAAATGCTGCTGAAAAAAGATCCGATGAAATGAATCTAGCATCGCCTAACATGCAGGGCAGGTTATTTTTAAAAGATAACTTGCATGCCTCAGGTAGCATATACCTTAAGACTTAAGGCAACAAATTGTAAACAACACATGCTGCTGAAACTGGTTCAACGAAATGAATCAAGCATCGCCGACATACATCTGCTGGACAGGTTTTTAACTTTTTATTATATGATAACTTGCATGCTTCGGGTTGTTGCATGTCTTCAGGCGTGAGAAGAACATACAACAACCCACTAGACTGCTGTTATCCCATCAGGTCTCCTTTGATGCCTCTCTCTTGCCAGGTGTTAGATTGTTTTCTGTTGCCAAAACACCTTCATTATTCTTTGGTGAAGCTTCAGCTACCACAGATGGAGAATCGTTCTTAGCAGAGGATTCTGCTGCTTAAGATGGAGAATCCCTCTTCTCATGGCTATTCTTCTCTCGGAGAAAATTTACCGGGTCCGCGTACGAACTTGTACATGGCCACCTACAAATGAACAATGGAGATGAATGCAATATTCAACTTTGAGATATTTACACAAAAGCACACAGAAAACACACCTACTTGAATGGATGGTTTCACCTTCAACAATAGTTTCTTCTTCAAAGATTTTTCCTATTAACACAACAAAGATGAGGAACTGAACGTTGACATGGTCTAATAGCAAAAGAAGGGCCAGCTTATACTTAATAATAATCAGGAAATGTGAACATAATTATCATTCATTTAGACAAGTTTGCAGACTAGCTGCTGTACCAGTGTTCAGTACTGAGTTCTGAAAAAGGCAAATATGCAAATTGACCTAAAAGGCCACCTCAGTAATGAGATGTCCCATTCCATAAAGTCACTTCTTTTATCCTCTTTCCCCCTGAGAATTCATTTAAGTAGGAGTCTGCTAGTGGACACTAGTAAAGTATATGGAAATTCAAAAAGGAAATGGCAGCTTATCAGAAAATGTGACCATAAAGTATGTAGCTATTCTTAACAATTTTCATTAGTATGTTCCCATAACCATAGAACCGTAGTGCTTCAACATGTTGATCAAGTCACTTGTTAAATAAAAGGGTCAATTCACAAAGTGTAATCAATAACCATATACCATGACCATGACTACTCAATGCTGAATTGCTGACTAAGTAACATGGCCCCATACTAAGAAACAAATGGATCATTGTCAATATGGAGTGACAAACTAGGCATGAAGATCAAATATAGCATGTACTTGCGCATAAATAATTACAATCAAAGTTCATACCATATATGCAAAATATCATGTGGGAGATATCACTCATTGGCAAAAACATAGCCGCGGACCCATGGCTCTTGACTTCTTGTTGAAACTCAGGGTTACTGGTAGTAAGTTAGCTAATTTAACAATTAAAATGTGACCTTTGGTAGAGATATTTCAAAATAATGGATCAGATTTTCAGTTATTGATATCTGGCTGACATGTGAATGAAAACACGCAAGTTATTTCCTTATTACCAGGCAGCTAAACAACAAGACAGGCCGTATTTTTTCATTTTTAATATGAACCAAGTAACTCACTCGAAATCAGATGAGCTTAAATCAACCCTGCCTCTACAATCTACATACTTGGAAGTCGTACATTAGAAAATAAACAAGTAGAAACATGAAACATCATTATATTTCGAGATCAACCATCAAGATGCGACGCCTGATGCAGAGGTTGTGTGCTTATTGGTATGGAGCTCTGGCCCCAAGGCTTGCGGTATTTAAAATTCTGGTAGATGTTGATTAGAAACCATGTTTTCATTGATGCGATGAAACCTGAATGTTTTTCAATTCAACATGTACTACCCAATGTCCGTTGTCCACTTTATACAATGATATAACTGGATTTTAAAAGGCGTAAAATTTGCAACAGAATTCTGCCCTTAACTTAATTGTGGAGCAGATAGCAACTAATATGTAGGATGCTTTTTGTCCTACCCACACTGAAGAAAACTTAAACAATACAACTACGAGGTTTAATTCCTTCTACTTATTTCATCCAAATTTTTTTTAAAGCAACTTGATACATTGTGAACAAATGGCAACTGCTACAAGACCAGGCGAAAAGAATGGCCTATCTGACATCAAAACAAGTTCAAAAAAGTACAGAATACTAGGTGATTAAATCTAAAAAGGTGAATCTATTTAATGCATGAAGATGAAGACTTCAGAAGTACCTCCGTCAAAAGCCTTATTAGAGAAGTATTTGGCCTTAATGCGGGCTGCAAGTTCAGCTTGGTATCCGTTTACCTTCTGTTCATGCTCCTCGATTTTCGACTTACTGCACATGAGAATGCAAAGAACTTACTATCATGTTTCATGATATCTTACAGCAACAACGAGAAGAAGATAAATTCTGTAACAAATGAGTAACTGTGCTCTGTCAAGGATGGGCAAACATGTAGATGTTCAAAATTCATGATCAATTTGGCCCTGAGGTGGTGTGGAAGTATCGATTTGTCTTTTTCGAAGCCCATGTGTATTTAGTTTGTCTAAGACTTTTAATGGTGCGAGATTCCCAATATGAAAGGTTCAAATATTTATGGCAAAGAAAATAGTAGATGGAATAGAGGTGGCATGTTCAGATTAATTAGGATATAAAGAAAGCACATGACTGTCTGAAACATAAGAACCAAAGCCTCCTTCATTCTGTCATTGTTTTGCCTTATTATTCTAGGTCTAGTAAAGTTATATGCCACTTCTTCTCGCAAAAAGAAGTAGTATGGCAGTTCCACTCGCAAAAAAGAAGCAATATGCCATTTCAAATGATAGTAAAGCATAACATCCTGAGTGACTCGAAACTAAGTCCAGCACAGACCTACGGAATGGTATCTGTGAGCAAAAATGCAGGCTGTCCTTTTTCAGAAGATAGACTCAACTTCACAACTTGGTTGCAAAGTACTATATCTATGGAACAATTTAATCTGCCTTTGGTCTTGTGTTCAAATTTAATCTGCGCTTACAATTTATTGTCAGGAAAACAATTCACCGCGTTACTCTTTTTTTCTCTCCCAGAAAATGCAAAGCTTGCGTCTCGATGCATTGATAGAATGAATATTAATTACAAGCCTAAGAGTAGGCCGAAACAACCGGCCACTCAAGACAAAACCGCGTCGAACGACTGACAGACACTCGTTACAAGTGACATCAAATGCATTCTATCCTCATTCACCATGTTACTCCTACCTAGTCAAAATTTAAAAAATTAACTTCTCCAGCATGGGTTTATGTACATCTGAATTCTGAAGGATCAAAATTGAACAAAACATAAAGCGCATAGGCATGAAGTCTAAAATGGCATCCTTCTTGTTCTCTAGAGAACTCCATATGCTGAAGTGGAGAAAGCAAATTTGGAGGAAAACCATAAAACTGAATGGTGTGCTCCTCCCGTTGTGCACATTGCCGCTTTCAGACATTAAAAGGCAAAATTGGCTCACCCCACTGCATCCATTGCAGTTGCAGGTTCGGACTTGACGTTGAGCATGGTTCCTCAATGCCCAGCCGAACGCCGCCGGAAACTCTTGGAAGGTTGGCCGCCACGCGAGCCCGCAAGAAACTGAACGCGTTGGAGAAAAAATGAATACCCGGATTACCGCGAACAGAACGCGAGCCGGTTAGGGTTCGTCGCCAGCAAACCTACCGAATCGACTCCACGCCAGTCCAGTGCAACGGGGGAGAAGAAGCCGACGGCGGGGCTGATGGGGAGAAATTTCTCTGGGGTGGCGAGCTTCGGCGGAGGGGGGTGAGGGCCGAGGGGAGCGCTGTCGCGGAGGGCAGGGGAGGCGCCGAGGCGGACTGGGGGGTGGGGACGGCCGAAGGGGAGCGAAGGAAAGTCCAAGAGTCAACTGGGAACTCGCTTGACTATAGCTGGCCAAATGGGCCGTGCCAACCAGGCCGGCCCGCGAGCACGCCCGCCACGGCCCGCCATGGGCCAGGCACAGGCTAAACGGGCTGGGCCCGGCACGCGGCACGCCCTGGGCTGAGCATGCGGGCCGGCACGACACGACCTGATTATCTTTTTATATATATATCTCTATATGGTCTAACATATAAAAATAGGCTAAAAACGCCCAGTGCGCCAAATAGCAGGCAGACTAATGAGCCTGGCGTGCCGGTGGGCCGGCCCGATTAGCAGTTGGGCCGTGTCTGGGTTGCAGGTTGCAGCACACGGGCCGGCACGGCCCGTATAATCATCGTGCCTCGGCGGGCCGGGTAGTGCCAGGCACGATTAAGATAGGCCGGGCCGGCCCGGCCCATTTGGCCAGCTATACGCTTGACCCTCTATGAATTTAGTGGGCCCTTCTGGCCAGACTGGCAGCACCATCAACGAGGTCACATTTCTTTCTGTTTCCAATGACGTACTCGTAAATGGTAAATCAAAAAAGAAGCGATGTACATGGTAAAGAGTAAAGTGACAGCGAGGTGTATGCGTGTATTCTTTACTCTATTTTGTTTAAACTGGCAATTTGTTATTGAATACATTAATGTCTTTTTTACAACTTTCATCCCTACTGTACTATAGATGTGTGTTAAACTTTGAAAATCATAAAATAAATCTTTAGATTTGTTTTTTTAACTACAAACATTAAGAAAAAATCTCAACATTCGGAATTTGAAGCATATTACGCGCATGCAGTAGAAATCACGAAGATCGGAATTTGGATCCATGGAAAAAACGCTACCTCAAGGATGGAATGCAATCGGCCGTCACCGCTACTACTTGCGCAACGTCGTCCTTGCTCCTTCGTGGCAGGTTGCTTGTGGAGTAGTGGGAGATCAAGGCTCCATGGGTATCCAGCGCCAGCACCACATGTCTATGAAGGGGAATGGCGGCCGCCGCTGCTCTTCCCGCCCCGCCGTTGCTCTTCCCATGACGAGGTGGGCGTGACATGGAGAAACTTGAATGGGACATCGGGGCCTCGGCGAGTAGTAACCCCTGGACGAAGAAGAAGAACTGGGATAGAGGCTGGATGGGGTCGCGACGGAGGGTTTGCTCGAGCAGTCCCGGGTTCGCTCTCACCCTTGTCCGGTAAAAAGCGGTCTATTTACGGTGGAGGATGGGGGAATCTGGGCTTGAGTTGAGTCGTGCTAGAGTTTGTACGGTACGCATTTACGGTCCAAATAACAACGATGTTTAATATCTAACTGTAACGGACTAAGATTAGGAATCCCATTGCTATACTAATCGGACATGCGAACCAACCGTGTTTAATTCCTCTATCCGGTCTACGGTGTGGTTAGCCTGTTTGCTTCAGAATATGATACTCCATAAGGTGAGTTCATAGACTTAACAGTTTTAATATGGTCCCTCTTACCTCATTTTTTCATATGAGAGATAAGAGTATGAAATAGATCTGAACCGTTGATCACATTAGTTGGTAGCCTGATTAACTCTTACCTTCTTACCTCATATGTAAAAAGAGGGGGTAAGAGGGACCATGTTAAAATTTGCCATGATTATATAATACTCCCTCCGTCCGAAAATACTTGTCATTCAAATGGATAAAAGGAGATGTATCTAGACGTATTTTAGTTTTAGATGCATTTTTTTTATCCATTTTGATGACAAGTATTTTCGGACGAGGGAGTATATGGATCATGATGTAACCTGAAGGAATTACAATGTATTGGGATGACATGACATGTCTTGCGTCCATGGCGTTGCATCCTGCCCCTTGCAAGCAGGTATGGTATACATTGGACTGGGAGAAGACTCTGCACAAACAACACTTCACGGTGAGCCTTCTAGGGTTTTCTTGTATGAAAAATTTCGTGTGCGTCATTGCAGTGAGGTTCTTCTACCAAATGCCTGTTTGGAAGGTGGGAAGATCTTATTAATTGAATATTTTGCATAGTTATTAATTACTTTTGGGTCTTTCCACCGATGGTTGATTGGTTAGCAATTATTTTATCAAAAAAGGAGGATAGGAATAGACTAAACTCTTATAAAGAAAAACATAATGCTCGATCCGGTTTCTTCGTATTACCATATGCAGATGGTATAGCAATCGAGGCTAGCGAAAAGCATGTTGGAAGGTCATGTCACTTCAGATTTTCCATCACCATGGGGCATATTTGTTTCGTTCAGTAAGAGCATCGAAAGTGTGTAGAGGCAACACTGTCTATAACATGGGTCCCATGTGCTTGCCTCTAAGCTAAGTAAAAAATTCCACAATGTATAGTCTGGTACAGCCTCTTAGCTTGTACCCCACCTGAACATAAAATAATTTACTTTTCATCAGCTACCCTCGTTGGACGGACATCGCAGGATGACAAGTAGGGCCAGGAAAATATTACTTTAAGAAAAGAGCTTTTTTATGGTACCCTATACTGCCACGGAAAAGGGAGCAGTATATACCTAATCTCACCGTTCAATTCTTGAGGGTATTTTAGACCTCTAGTTTTTCACATTAAAAGAAAACCAAACTCTTATTAGTTTGTATCTGGAATCTGTCATGGCTATCGACTGTCGAGAGAAAACGCCGCCGACTCAATCCAGACGCGCCGTCTCCCATATTGCACGCCCCGGCCATCTAACTCCCCCTCACCGCCGCCGTGCTAGTTCACTCCATCCATATCTAGCTGTCTGCATGCTCCTCTTGTAGCCTCACAAATCCGTAACCTTCCAACAGGCCTCGAACGTCCGCCGCCTTGTTACGGATTAGAAGTTCAGTTATCCATATTTGGCTGCATCGTAGAAACTAAGTGATGACAAAAACTTTCTTCCAAGGGGCTAGCTGCCGCTGCTAGGAAATAACAAACCCATCACTGAAATTGCCAACAGCCTGAACCAAGTAGTGCAGCTTAAAACCTGAATTTGCATTGGACCCAACTCTCTACAAAGGTGAACACTAAATTATCCGTCAGCGCCTGTCACCTGTGGGATGAGGGTACCTCACATCCGGCCTGCCGAATAAGAGAAGCTGCGCCATTCTGCCCTCACATCCGGTGTAGGCACGAGACGTCGGGTGCCGACTGCCGAGACCTGCGCCATGCCGCCGAGCGCCTGATCCACGAGCACAGGCTGGCCGAGGAAGGGATGAGAGATCGGCTCGCCGAGGGAGAATGCGTGGGGCGCCTCAATCTGACGAGCTGAAACTTAAAAATCTTCCCGAGTTGCCCTCAAATCACATATACCGCTTACGTTGATCGAGCAGTGCAGTCTTTATACTGCTAAACCAATTCCAACAGTATATATCTCTTTGGGCCGTTGGATCTTCCAGAATGGAGGGCCCGTATTCATTACCCGGTACAGTAAAAGAGCTCTTAAGAAAAAGCTTGGAGGCAAGCTCTTAGCTAAGAGGCGTCGCTAGCCATTTTGGTTAATAGGCTCTGGCGTGCGGTGTATAGCGTTGGCCTCTAATGGCTTAGAGGCAGCCTTATTGGTAGCAAAATGCTACACCGTGGATGCCCTAATGGAGATTGATCATGTACTAGAATGTGTCAAGTTTTGCAAGTTTGTGTTCTCTTATTGATAACTTCTATGATTTCTGAGTTTTTTCTTGATTCTTCATCCATTTGCTTTGATTTATGAGCCATTATGTTGTTGCACACATTCAAATTGGTCAGGTCAGTGCCGGTTGCACTGGATAAACCTCCTGGCCAGGTTAGTGGCGTCAGCAAGGTGGACGACTACAATGATGTGGAGGTGCGATCTATCAGGTGTCCCACTTTATTTATGGTCAATTTTTTTGGTTCACGAATTCAAAACAAGCGTGAAGAGGTGAAGATACTGGCGTGAAGGAACCATGAGGTGAGAACAGACTGAGATGGAGATTAAGAAAATTGAGGTATATATTCCACATAATCTATTGTTGAACAATTGGCAATTGTAATTATATATTAATGCAGCAGCTGCAAGCTTTATTTTTATTTAATATCTTTCATTGTGGCAACCTCTAAGATTTCCGGCCATCTCTTTATAGGTCATATAGGGAATTAATTTCTGATTTATTATTGTTGCCCCTTTTACTTTTCTACTCATACGCTGTTGCTAATTTGGAGTAAAGTACATTAAAAGTACTAACTTGGAGGTCTTTTTTACGTAGTTCAGTTTCTTCATGCTTGCATTTGTCCATGTTTCTCTTCTATTTCCATCACTGAGAAGTTACGATATTGGTTTGGATGATATTCTGACGTTGGTTGGGCTAGAGTTCATTGGAAAATATATATTGGAACTACCAGCTATGATGCTAGATGATGATAATGGTTTACTCCATTTGATGCGAGATGAGCAAATCAGGATGCTTGATCTACAAGGTTAAGATTCTAGGTGATGAATATGATTTTTTTGAAGATAAAAGTACACCAGCTATTCACTCTTGACAATTAGAACACCGAGGATTAGTACACCAGCTATCCACATTAGCAAATATTTATTCAGTTTGATTTCAATTTGTTA
>NC_041389.1:445373176-445425662 GCF_002162155.2 Triticum dicoccoides | reverse complement strand
TGATATTATTGTTCGTACTTTTTGTTTGTTTTGTGATGATTAGCGCCGATTTATGAGTTTTGTATTGAATTTTGCCATATTTTCCCAAGTCACCACAAGTTTGGTCTGGCCTGTTGACTTTGCTTGTTTTCTGTTCAATCATCTCTTTAACTCATGCAGATTACACATCGATTGCCAAGTCGACTGATGCATATTCTTGTCTGAGCTAGACCAAACTGAATGTAGACGTTGAGTTTGATGATACTACAACGGCTTGATTATTGTCTCTTCATAGTCATTCGGGCATGTTTTTGAAAAGGAAAAAGAATCATGCAAGCGGCTCCGAACTTGACCGTGCTTCTCCATAGCCAACATACTTCATGCCGTGCACAATGTTGTCTTGGAATCTCGCAATGAAATGATTATGGAACTAATTTCCTTGCTTGCGGACAAGCTTATCTATCAAACTACTCTTCTCAGGACTTAATATGACACATTATAAGCCAATGTGGTCAGATTTTTTTTGTTAAATCAAGGAATGTGATAGCTAATGATTTCACAACCCTTGGTACTAAAGCTTTGTGTTCTGGTGTGTTGCATGAGCACATTTTGACCTGTGCATGATGCCATCTTGATATTTCTTGTAATGTATTATTCTCTTGGCATTAAACATTGCTTTCCATTAAAATCTCAAGTTACTCCCATGATTCTCTCCGCTGGAGAAAATAATTAACTAGTGATCCCGTCTACTAGGGTCTTTTCTATACTACTATTAAACAAGCAACTTTATCTCTCTTAAGGCCACCCGCAAGTCTACCCAACCTGATAACTATCGTCAACTATCCCACCAAATCACATCTAACAGTCGAGATTAATCTAATATGAAACTGTGATTGTTCCTAGCAATTAACAATGGCAGACGAGCCAGCGGTTTGACCGCCGCCCGCCTCTCTCCCACTACTCCATACTAATGGTGCGCCCGAGCGGCTGTACCCTCCATCCTCGCCACACACACAATCCCCTCTCTCCGCTTGCATCCTCGACGCCGCTCTCAGTCATCAAAGCCGTCAGTGTATGAGGATGCCGCCGAAGCACCCCATTGATACGTCTCCAACGTATCTATAATTTTTGATTGTTCCATGCTATTATATTATCCCTTTTGGATGTTTATGGGCTTTATTTTACACATTTATATCATTTTTGGGACTAACCTACTAACCGGAGGCCCAACCCGTATTGTTGTTTTTTTGCCTATTTCAGTATTTCAAAGAAAAGGAATATCAAATGGAGTCCAAACGGAATGAAATCTTCGGGAGCGTGATTTTCGGAACGAACGTGATCCAGAGGACTTGGATTGCAAGTCAAGAAGCAGCTGAGGCTCCCACGAGATAGGAGGGCGCCCCCCTGTAGGGCGCGCCCCCCTGTCTCGTGGGCCCCTCGGGCATCCACCGACGTACTTATTCCTCCTATATATACCTACGTACCACGAAAACATCCAGGAAGCAGACGAAACACAATTTCCACCACCGTAACCTTCTGTATCCGCGAGATCCCATCTTGGATCCTTCGCCGGCATTCTGCCGGAGGGGGAATCAACCATGGAGGACCTCTACATCAACATCCTTGCCCCTCTGATGAGTTGTGGGTAATTTACCACAGACCTACGGGTCCATAGTTATTAGCTAGATGGCTTCTTCTCTCTTTTTGGATCTCAATACAATGTTCTCCCCCTCTCTTGTGGAGATCTATTCGATGTAAACTCCTTTTGCGGTGTGTTTGTCGAGATCCGATGAATTGTGGGTTTATGACCAAGTTTATCTATGAATAATATTTGAATCTTCTCTGAATTCTTTTATGTATGATTGAGTTATCTTTGCAAGTCTCTTCGAATTATCAGTTTGGTTTGGCCTACTAGATTGATCTTTCTTGCCATGGGAGAAGTGCTTAGCTTTGGGTTCAATCTTATGGTGTCCTTACCCAGTGACAGAAAGGGTTGCAAGGCACGTATTGTATTGTTGCCATCGAGGATAACAAGATGGGGTTTATATCATATCGCTTGAGTTTATCCCTCTACATCATGCCATCTTGCTTAATGCGTTACTCTGTTCTTATGAACTTAATACTCTAGATGCAGGCAGGAGTCGGTCGATGTGTGGAGTAATAGTAGTAGATGCAGGCAGGAGTTGGTCTACTTGTTACGGACGTGATGCCTATATACATGATCATGCCTAGATAATCTCATAATTATTTGCTTTTCTATCAATTGCTCAACAGTAATTTGTTCACCCACCGTAATACTTATGCTATCTTGAGAGAAGCCACTAGTGAAACCTGTGGCCCCCGGGTCTATCTCTTATCATATTTGCTTCCAATCTATTTTTATTTGCATCTTTACTTTTTGCATCTGTATTATAAAATACCAAATATATATTTATCTTATCTTACTATCTTTATTAGATCTCACTTCCGCAAGTGGCCATGAAGGGATTGACAACCCCTCTATCGTGTTGGTTGCGAGTTCTCAGTTTGTTTGTGTAGGTGCATGGGACTTTTGAGGAGCCTCCTACTGGATTGATACCTTGGTTCTCAAAAACTAAGGAAAATACTTACGCTACTATTGCTGCATCACCCTCTCCTCTTCGAGGAAAACCAACGCAAGCTCAAGACGTAGCACCCATCGGAGGGACTGGCAATGCCGGGGCTGCTAAAGCACCGGAGCACGACGTGTAGATGGAGACAGAGGTTGCCATCACCACCGGCGAGTTATCGCTACAACCTGACGTCATTGACGGCGTCAAGATTCCACAACCAAAGGCGGAGTTCCACACCGACTCTGGTGACGACTCCAACGACCACTCCGGCGACAACTCCGACAACGGCGGACAACTGGTTAGTCATCTATACCCATTTATGTGTCAAATAGATCCCAGGGTTTCTCTGGTTACTCTTGCCTCCCCCTTTTTGGAATAGAAATCCTATGGTTATGTTCTGCCAATCCATGAAATCTGAGTAAGTTTCGTTAGATCCGTGTAGTGTATTGATTGTTTGAATGGTACAAGTGATAAGTGATTAGTTGTTTCATCTGTGGAAATGATTTCTGCTAGTAATCCGACTAGGGTTATTGTTCGTGCTAATAATTCCTAGCCAGGACTTGACAATTGATTTTGAAGGACCTACATATGTTTGTGCCATTATTTTCTTCAAGATTGGTCTATACATAGACAAATGTGCTTAAAAATCAAACCATAATCTCTGGATATGTATAAATAAATAGCCATAAATTCCTAATCCTACTTCACGGCATGTAATAATTGATTTGATGCCAATTTTTGGCAACTGCGAAATGTTCGCTAGAGATTAGTTTGTAACCATTAATTTGATGCCACGTTTTTTTTACTATTTGTATATGTGTTGTCTAACGATGTGGACAGCGATGATGAAGATGTCCAGAGGAGGTACAAGAGGCAAATCTTGAGGGAGCTTTTATGCGGGAATGCATAACAGGCATATTAGGACCTGTAACGGCGGCTATCGATGCCCATTTTGCAAGCACAAGCTTCATGACGCGTATCAAAGTGTTCTGGCGCATGCAAGAGGACGGGTCGTTGGCTCCTTCAAGCAGAAGTATGCTCACAGGGTGGAGCACGATGCGTACGCCGAGTACCTAGAGAAGGTTAAGGATCGTGCCGGCTTGTGAGATGAATGTGGGATCGAACTATGTACGCTTGAGCATGCTTAACAACGGTTGAACTATGCTTGTGTACGTGTACGCTTATTATCTATGTCTGAGTATGTTTAATCTATGCTTACTTATGTCTAACCGCGGATATGGATGCAATCAGTTCGGTTGATGGAATATACCTTGATCCTCGTTTATTGGTCCCCTTTGTAATACGTAGCATGAAGGATTTCTGGCGCCGTTGCCGGGGACGTCTTCGCTCAAGTCAAGACATACCAAGTACCCATCACAAACCCATCTCCCTCGCATTTATATTATTTGCCATTTGCCTCTCGTTTTCCTCTCCCCCACTTCACCCTTGCCGTTTTATTCGCCCTCTCTTTCCCAATCTCCTCCTCTCTTTTTGCTTGCCTTTTTCTGTTTGCTTGTGTGTTGGATTACTTGTTGCCATGGCGCAAGATAATACCAAATTGTGTGATTTCTCGAATACCAAAAATAATGATTTTCTTAGTACTCCGATTGCTCCTCTTAATGATGTTGAGTCTTGTGAAATCAATACTGCTTTGCTGAATCTTGTTATGAAAGATCAATTCGCCGGCCTTCCTAGTGAAGATGCCGCTACTCATCTAAACAACTTCGTTCGTTTGTGTGATATGCAAAAGAAGAAAGATACGGATAACAATATTGTCAAATTGAAGTTATTTCCGTTTTCACTTAGAGATCGTGCTAAAGTTTGGTTTTCGTCTTTGCCTAAAAATAGTATTGATTCTTGGAACAGGTGCAGAGATGCTTTTATCTCTAAGTATTTTCCCCCCGCTAAGATTATCACTCTTAGGAACGATATTATGAATTTTAAACAAATTTATCATGAGCATGTTTCCCAATCTTGAGAAATAATGAAATTGATGCTTCGTAATTGCCCTACTCATGATTTGAACTTATGGATGATCATACAAAATTTTTATGCCGATTTGAACTTTGCTTCTAGAAATCTCTTAGATTCGGCCGCGGGAGGCACGTTTATGGAAATCACGTTTGGAGATGCTACAAAACTACTTGATAATATTATGGCTAATTATTCTCAATGGCACACCAAAAGATCTTCTAGTAAAAAAGTGCATGCTATAGAAGAAATCAATGTTTTGAGTGGAATTATGGATGAACTTATGAAATTGTTTGCTACTAAAAATACTCCTCTTGATCCCAATGATATGCCTTTGTCTTCCTTGATTGAGAATAATAATGAATCCATGGATATGAATTTTGTTGGTAGGAATAGTTTTGGAAACAATGCTTATAGAGGAAACTTTAATGCTAGACCGTTCCCTAGTAATCCCTCTAATAATTATGGAAATTCCTACAAGAATTCTTATGGTAATTTTAATAAGATGCCCTCTGATTTTGAGAATAATGTGAAAGAATTTATGATTTCTCAAAAGAATTTTAATGCTTTGCTTGAAGAAAAATTGCTCAAAGTTGATGATTTGGCTAGGAACGTTGATAGACTTTCGCTTGATGTTGATTCTCTTAAACTTAGATCTTCTCCTCCTAAGCATGATATCAATGAGTCTCTCAAAGTAATGATAATTTCCATTGATGAGTGTAAGGAAAGAACCGCTAAATTGCGTGCTAAGAAAGATAGCTTTATAAAAGCATGTTCTTCTAGTTTCCATGAAAATAATGATGAAGATCTTAAAGTTATTGATGCGTCTCCTATTAAATCTATGTTTTGCAATATGAATTTTGATGATTATGGGACTGATGATGAATCAACTTTGCCTAGAAGGCGTCCCAAGAATTCGAAGTCTTTAGATCTTGATGCTAAATTTGGTAAAAGTGAGATTGGAGAGGTCACAACTTCAAATAACATTGAACCTACTATCTCGGATTTCAAGGAATTTGATTATGATAATTGTTCTTTAAAAGGTTGTATTTCCTTGTTGCAATCCGTTGTTAATTCTCCTCATGTTTATAGTCAAAACAAAGATTTTACCAAACATATTGTTGATGCCTTGATGCAATCTTATGATGAAAAACTTAATTTGGAAGTTTCTATACCTAGAAAACTTAATGATGAGTGGGAACCTACTATAAAAATTAGAAGTAAAGATTATGAGTGTTTTGCTTTGTGTGATTTGGGTGCTAGTGTTTCCACAATTCCGAAAACTTTATGTGATATTCTAGGTTTCCATGATCTTGATGATTGTGTTAAATTTGTACCTTGCGGATTCCACCATTAAAAAGACAATGGGAAGGATCAATGATGTTTTCATTGTTGCAAATAGAAATTTGGTGCCCATAGATTTTATCGTTCTTGATATAGATTGCAATCTTTCTTGCCCTATTATTCTTGGTAGACCTTTCCTTAGAACGATTGGCGCGATTATTGATATGAAGGAAGGGAATATTAGATTCCAATTTCCATTAAAGGAAGGCATGGAGCACTTTCCAAGAAAGAAAGTCAAATTACCTTATGAATCTATCATGCGGGCTACTTATGAATTTAGTGCCAAAGAGGGCACTCGTTAGATCTATCTTTGTTTTTATGCCTAGCTAGGGGCGTTAAACGATAGCGCTAGTTGGGAGGCAACCCAATTTTTCTTTATGTTTTTTCTTTTTGCTCCTGTTTAGTAATAAATCTTGCATATACCTTCTGTTTAGATGTGTTTTTATCTTTTAATTAGTGTTTGTGCCAAGTAGAACCTATAGGATAACCTATGATGATAGTTGATTTGATTCTGCTGAAAAACAGAAACTTTGCGCGCATGAATTTAATTTTGTTAAATCACAGGAACGTGCTTTTGCGTTGATTCTTTTTGCTTCTGATCAATAAAAAAATGTTCCAGGACTTCCTATTTTTTTAGGATTTTTAGAGTTCCAAAAGTTTGCGTTAGTTACAGATTGCTACAGACTGTTCTGTTTTTGACATATTTTGTTTTTCGTGTGTTGTTTGCTTATTTCAATGCATCTATGGCTAGTAAATTAGTTTATAAACCATAAGGAAGTTGGAATACAGTAGGTTTAACACCAAAATAAATAAAGAATGAGTTCATTACAGTACCTTATGTGGTGGTTTTGTTTTCTTTCACTAACGGAGCTTATAAGATTTCCTATTGAGTTTTGTGTTGTGAAGTTTTCAAGTTTTGGGTAAAGCTTTTATGGACTATGGAATAAGGAGTGGCAAGAGCCTAAGCTTGGGGATGCCCAAGGCACCCCAAGATATTCAAGAATAGCCAAAAGCAGCTTGGGGATGCCCCGGGAAGGCATCCCCTCTTTCGTCTTCGTTCATTGGTAACTTTACTTGGAGCTATATTTTTGTTCGCTACATGATATGTGTTTTGCTTGGAGCGTCGTGTATTATATTAGTCTTTGCTTTTTAGTTTACCACAATCATCCTTGCTGTACACACCTTTTGGGAGAAGCCTATTTTATTATAATTTGCTAGAATACTCTATGTGCTTCACTTATATCTTTTGAGCTTGATAGTTTTTGCTCTAGTGCTTCACTTATATCTTTTAGAGCACGGTGGTGTCTTAATGTTGAAGAAATTTCTAGTCTCTCATGATTCACTTATATCTTTTTGAGAGTCTTTTAGAACAGCATGGTATTTGCTATGGTTACAAAGTTGGTCTTAGAATGATGAGCATCCAAGTTGGGTATAATAAAAACTATCATAGAAAAAGAATTGGATGCTATGATCAACTTGATGCTTGATAATTGTTTGGAGATATAAAGGTAGTAATGTTAGGGTCATGCTAGTGGGTAATTATGAATTTGAGAAATACTTTTGTTGAAGTTGGCAAGTCCCGTAGCATGCACGTATGGTAAAAGTTGTGTGACAAATTTGTTGCATGAGGTGCTCTTTTGATTGTCTTCCTTATGAGTGGCAGTCGGGGACGAGCGATGGTCTTTTCCTACCAATCTATCCCTCTTGGGGCATGCGTAGTAGTACTTTGCTTCGAGGGCTAAGTAGACTTTTGCAATAAGTATATGAGTTCTTTTTGACTAATGTGAGTCCATGGATATATGCACACTCCTCCTTCCACTTTGCTAGGAATATCAAACGGAGTCCAAACGGAATGAAACCTTTGGGAGCGTGATTTTTGGAACGAATGTGATCCAGAGGACTTGGAGTGCAAGTCAAGAAGTAGCCGAGGCTCCCACGAGATAGGAGCCCCCCCCTTGTAGGGCGCGCCCCCTGTCTCGTGGGCCCCTCGGGCGTCCACTGACGTACTTCTTCCTCCTATATATACCTATGTACCCCGAAAACATCCAGGGAACAGATGAAACACAATTTCCACCACCGTAACCTTCTGTATCCGCGAGATCCCATCTTGGAGCCTTCGCTGGCATTCTGCCGGAGGGGGAATCGACCATGGAGGGCCTCTACATCAACATCTTTGCCCCTCCGATGAGTTGTGAGTAGTTTACCACAGACCTACGGGTCCATAGTTATTAGCTAGATGGCTTCTTCTCTCTTTTTGGATCTCAATACAATGTTCTCCCCCTCTCTTGTGGAGATCTATTCGATGTAAACTCTTTTTGCAGTGTGTTTGTCGAGATCCGATGAATTGTGGGTTTATGATCAAGTTTATCTATGAATAATATTTGAATCTTCTCTGAATTCTTTTATGTATGATTTAGTTATCTTTGCAAATCTCTTTGAATTATCAGTTTGGTTTGGCCTACTAGATTGATCTTTCTTGCCATGGGAGAAGTGCTTAGCTTTGGGTTCAATCTTGCGGTGTCCTTACCCAGTGACAGAAAGGGTTGCAAGGCACGTATTGTATTGTTGCCATCGAGGATAACAAGATGGGGTTTATATCATATTGCTTGAGTTTATCCCTCTACATCATGTCATCTTGCTTAATGCGTTACTCTGTTCTTATGAACTTAATACTCTAGATGCAGGCAGGAGTCGGACGATGTGTGGAGTAATAGTAGTAGATGCAGGCAGGAGTCGGTCTACTTGTTATGAACGTGATGCCTATATACATGATCATGCCTAGATAATCTCATAATTATTCGCTTTTCTATCAATTGCTCGACAGTAATTTGTTCACCCACCGTAATACTTATGCTATCTTGAGAGAAGCCACTAGTGAAACCTGTGGCCCCCGGGTCTATCTCTTATCATATTTGCTTCCAATCTACTTTTATTTTCATCTTTACTTTTTGCATATGTATTATAAAATACCAAATATATATTTATCTTATCTTACTATCTTTATTAGATCTCACTTCCGCAAGTGGCCGTGAAGGGATTGACAACCCCTTTATCGCGTTGGTTGCGAGTTCTCAGTTTGTTTGTGTAGGTGTGTGGGACTTTTGAGGAGCCTCCTACTGGATTGATACCTTGGTTCTTAAAAACCGAGGGAAATACTTACGCTACTATTGCTGCATCACCCTCTCCTCTTTGAGGAAAACCAACGCAAGCTCAAGACGTAGCACCCATCGGAGGGACTGGCAATGCCGGGGCTGCTAAAGCACCGGAGCACGACGTGTAGATGGAGACAGAGGTTGCCGTCACCGCCGGCGAGTTATCGCTACAACCTGACGTCGTCGACGGCGTCGAGCTTCCACAGCCAGAGGCGGAGTTCCACACCGACTCTGGTGATGACTCCAACGACGACTTCGACGACGACGGACAACTGGTTAGTCATCTATACTCATTTATGTGTCAAATAGATCCCAGGGTTTCTCTGGTTACTCTTGCCTCCCCCTTTTTGGAATAGAAATCCTATGGTTATGTTCTGCCAATCCATGAAATCTGAGTAAGTTTCGTTAGATCCGTGTAGTGTATTGATTGTTTGAATGGTACAAGTGATAAGTGATTAGTTGTTTCATCTGTGGAAATGATTTCTGCTAGTAATCCGACTAGGGTTATTGTTCGTGCTAATAATTCCTAGCCAGGACTTGATAATTGATTTTGAATGACCTACATATGTTTGTGCCATTATTTTCTTCAAGATTGGTCTATACATAGACAAATGTGCTTAAAATCAAACCATAATCTCGAGATATGTATAAATAAATAGCCATAAATTCCTAATCCTACTTCACGGCATGTAATCATTGATTTGATGCCAATTTTTGGCAACTGCGAAATGTTCGCTAGAGATTAGTTTGTAACCTTTAATTTGATTCCACGTTTTTTTACTATTTGTATATGTGTTGTCTGACGATGTGGACAACGATGATGAAGATGTCCAGAGGAGGTACAAGAGGCAAATCCTGAGGGAGTTTTATGCGAGAATGCATAACAGGCGTATTAGGACCTGTAACGGCGGCTATCTTTGCCCATTTTGCAACCACAAGCTTCATGACGCGTATCAAAGTGTTCTGGCGCATGCAAGAGGACGGGCCGTTGGCTCCTTCAAGCAGAAGTATGCTCACAGGATGGAGCACGACGCGTACGCCGAGTACCTAGAGAAGGTTAAGGATTGTTCTGGCTTGTGAGATGAGATGTGGGATCGAACAATGTATGCTTGAGCATGCTTAATGACGGTTGAACTATGCTTGTGTACGTGTACGCTTATTATCTATGTCTGAGTATGTTTAATCTATGCTTGCTTATGTCTAACTGCGGATATGAATGCAATCAGTTCGGTTGATGGAATATACCTTCATCCTCGTTTATTGGTCGCGTTTGTAATTTGTGTTAAATGTTGATCAAAGAATTAACTGACAAAATGTTAGTGCATGTCAGCAAAAATTATATCGTTGGATGCGTATTTGAACATAGTGTTCAATGATATAATTTTTGGTGACATGCATAAACATTTCTTAGTCAAATATTTGGTCGAAATTTGGTACGATGTAGTACGGATGGGGACCAATAAACCAGGACGGATGTAGTACGTCAATCACACACGGTTCCCAAAATTGGAACCGTGTGTAATGACTTTCATTTTGCCTGTTGCTTCAATCACACACGGTTCCCAAAATTGGAACCGTGTGCAATGACTTTCGTATTGCTTGTTGCGTCAATCACACATGGTTGGTTCTAGCAAACCGTTGCCTCCGAAATTCTTTGTGGGACAGAAAACCCTCACCACCCAATTCAAAAAAGAAAAAAGAAAACCCTCATCATCCCCACGTCTCAAAAACCCTCACCCCACCCGCCACCCCATGCGTCTGGTCCCCATTCACACCTGCACAAGCTTCTCTGTGTCTATGCATGGCACCGCCTATCGCGGCGGTAACCACTTAGCTCGCCGCCTGCCGCCGCCGCCAGGATGCTGGAAAACCCCACCGCATTTCGCCACTTCCGCTTGCCGTCGCCTATCGCCATCGACTTTCTCGACACTGCTCGCAGTCGACCCAGCTCCGCTCGGTTGGGGAATCTGCCGTACTGAGGGTTTTTTCTCATGGACGACAAGGTAACTAATTTAACGAGATATTATCTCATCTCTTATCCCAGTTCATCTGCCTCCTTTAATCACCTGGCGGAAATCACCGTGAATTCATTTTTATTCATGCTGATTTGAGGGTTTTCTTTCATTCATAGAGGGTATAGTGCGCCGACACATCATGACCTTGCGACCTCCGCCAGAGATTCCATCTCACCATACCAGATGACTTGAGCATGTGCGCGTATGTTCAATCTCACCCTAAATCGGTTGGCATGGCCTACTTTCCTGAAGATATTCTAAATATTGCTACATTTGGATAAAAGGTGCCACATGCACCATATACGCCAAAGGGGATTCCCCCCCCTCTTATTTCTATATTAGGCAAATTAATGATGTATTGTTCTTTTGATTACTCTCATATTTCCATGACATCATGTTTACCATATCTGTTTAATTATAAATTTTTGTCCTTTGAAGAAGTCCTCTGTACAGTTCTTTCAATTTGGGCCCATATTTGCATGCTACCATATTTTCTTTAACAATCCTACCATTTTCTGCAGCGCATCCCTTGCTATGCAACAGATTATGTAGTGCATAATTTTTTCCTTTACATAGATCAAGGCTGCACGGATGTCATACTGCACACAAACCATGGATTTACAATCGTTGCTCTGTAAGACTTGATGAACATGGTGACTCCTATTTTGGTGCTGGCTTTTGAAAAGAAATTTCTAAGTTTTATGTACCGAAAGCTGTCATTAAAATTGGACTACACATAAAAGGGCCTGGTCATGAGATATATGCTAACTTCCCCGATAAAATCACCCGTCCTGAGTTTGTTTGAAGTAAGTTTTCTTTTCAACTACTCCTCCGTTCCGAATTACTTATCGTAGAAATGGATGTATCTAGAACTAAAAAATGTCTAGATACATCCATTTCTACGACAAGTAATTCCGAACGGAGGGAGTATCTGCATGTTGACTTACCCAGCAATGCTAAATGAATTGTGTAGTATTTAAGCAACCAATTGTTATTCCGTTTTCTTACTATATTCCTGCCTAATAACTTCTAGTTACCAATACACTTTTCTATTGCCCTATTTTAACTAAATTTTCCCTGTACTCTCATTTCTATCAGAAAGTGCTGCTGACAAGGAGACTCTGAAGGTGGAGAACGGGGCTGCCAACAAGCAGAGGCGGGGCGAGCTAGAACTGCAAGTGACTCCAGCAGGCATAGACTTCATCAGCAGCCTCCCCGATGATCTGTTGACAGTCATCATCTCCCTCCTCCCAAATGTGGAGCGCAGACAACCGTCCTTTCCCGGCGGTGGCGCCCCTTATGGAACTTCATGCCTCTCGACTTCATCGACACCCACGAGCTCTGCCATGGCTATCGCAAAAGTTTGGATGCGCTCTCCAAGATCCTCGGTAGTCACCCTGGCCCAACCAGTGGCCTTAGAATGGGCAAGTTCCATTCCAACGGCAGGGACCGAGCCAAGCTTGATGACTGGTTCGGATCCCCCGCCCTAGATCAGCTCGAGGAGCTCACTTTTGATGATGGGCTTATGCGCTTGCTGCCAACGTCCATGCTTTGCCTCGCGCCCACGCTGCAAGTCACCAAGTTCAGGAACTGTCGTTCCCCCCACCCCTTAATGACGCGCCCGCTCTTATTCTACCATGACTGAAGCACCTCGAGCTCGTCGCCATCTGCCTCTCAAATGGTGACATGGAGCGCCTACTCTGTGGCTGTACTGCACTCGAGTACCTTCGTCTTTATGCGATCAATGGGTTGAGTACATTCCACATCACCTCCATGACTCTCCGGACTATTTATGTCTGTTGCTGGTTCGGCAGGAAGACATCACAAGATGTGTACCACGGTAAGGTCACTGAGGACACACCTGCACTTGAGAGATTACTTGTACTTGATCAAGTAGGTCCAACAATAATCAATGTCATTTCTGCACCGAAATTGACAGTGTTACTCGTCTGACAAATACTCCAAACTTGTTATTGGATCCACACCCGTTCAGGTACAACAGCCGCCTTCTACCTCTCCTTCTACAAATTAACATTATTTCGAATTTTGAAGACATTTGTTCGTCTATCATTCAGAAAATGATTCTGACAAGCCTGACTGCAAAACTGCGCACAGTAAAGATCTTGGCACTAGAATCTATCGGCCCCAACCTAGAGCAAGTTGTCACTTTCCTGAGATGCTTTCCGTGCCTGGAGAAGCTATATATCGAGGTGCCTTTCCTATTAAATGTTAACCATAAGGGAGTTCACTTTGTGACACCTTTTTCCAAGTTTACAATGACAATGTACTACGATTTCTGAAGGATTCTTTTGGAGGATTTCAGTACATACATGTCTCCTTTTCCAAGTTTACAATGACAATGCTTGATCCATATGGTTACAATCCATATGCATTTCTCCTTTGGATTCATCTGTACTAGTTTTCTTAGGGAACTTTTCATCCACTCCAACATCTTGTGAAGATGGAAGATGGCATGTTAATGCCCATGTTAATCATGTCAGATCGAAGATGGCATGTTAGTGCATTTTACAAATCCTGCAAACCAAATAGGCCTGTAGTAGTGTTCAAAACTGCATCTAGGCAGTAACACGTTTTCCTCTTTTGCAAATAAGATTAGGCCCAATGGTGGATAATGTGATACAATATAAGAATCACGTTGAATGCCTAGATTTGCATCTCTCAGAAATTACTTTGAACTCCTACCGAGGGACCTTACTGGAGATTATATTCACCAGGTTCTTTGTTGTCAGAGCAAGGGTGCTGAAGGTAATGAGGTTTGCCCTACATTTATTTCGGAAAAATGAATGGTTTGTTGATCAGTGCCGGTGCCTACGGAAGAATGGAATAGGCTCCAAAAATGCTGAATTTCATTTTGGAACTTGAGATGACAGAGTAATCGGAACTCATCGTGTCAACCCCATACATGACTTCTCAGTGGTTGACCCCTTTGCAAAAGTTGTGAGGTTTCGAAACCAGACTTAGAAGTGGTAATATTAGTTTGAACCTCTCTGATATCCATGTTCAACAGATCAGCGTGAGCGTTGCAGTTGATGAGCTGAATTTCATTTCTAATATCAGTTTGAACCTTGTAATCTTCGAATTTGAGCCATATAACTATGGAATTTGAACCTTGTAATATGTCGAGCCTTTGTGGTACAATCGTTGAAATGGCATCGTATGAAACTCGTATATTGGTATTACTAGTTTGAACTTAATATGCAATGGTCTTAGATTTGATTTTATTAACCATTCTCGAATCTGTTTACCTTGTCGATCTCACAGCACACGATCTGTATAGCTAACTCGACTGTGATCTTGGACATTATTGCACACAGTTGGTTTCTTCCATCGTGTGCCCTGTAGAGCGTAGAATTAATTATCGCACTCGAGTGTCCATCATTACCCTTCTGTGTAACTTTGACCTCATCACCCACGAGTAAACTTACGACCAAAGTCATTCCACACACTTTGTTTTTACAAAGCTTTTTGCCAGTAAACGCCCATGATTTGTCCCTCTTCTAGCCAACGCGTGGCAAACCAAGCCAGGCGGGAAGCTTGCGCGATAAAATGCGCGGTAGCAAGGGAACAGGCTCATCAACGATACATTTGGCGCCTCTTCGAGCCCACGCGTGGTCAAACTGCGGTGTGGTGTTGTCAAGCATGCACTAGAATCCTCACTGCGGTGCGGTGTTGTCAAGCGTGCACTGGAATCCTCCACTATGAATGCGGTGACAAGACATGACGATTACATGCCTAGCCCCCATTTGTTACATCGGCTATTTAACCCTTGTGTCTCTTCAACCTTTCGATCGCGCCCCACCATTGCAAGAAGCACACCCACCACGACAAATTCTTAGAGAGTATCCTGCGCAGCTCCAATGGCGCTCCGAGCGGCTGCCGGCGACGAGCAGCAGTTCACCATCCATGTCATGGTGGACACCCACCGAAGGTTTGAGGATCTCTCGGTGGTGTACACCAACCACCTAGTCTGGGTGGAGCACTCCATCCGCATCATGGAGCTATTGCTTGCCGATGAGAAGTACAAGGTCATTGGGTTCGACATCGAACACACCAACGCTCGTGCCGGGTCTCATCCCAAGGTCGTCGTTGCCCAGATGTGTGTGGGCCACCACATCCTCGTCTACCACTATTGCCTGGCCACAAGGCCTTGCGAGCGTTTTTCCAGGTTTGTCAACAGCCCCCACTACATGTTCGCTACGGCCAACATCACCAACGATGTCAAGGTGCTCAATAATTCGCCATCGCTTGCCAGAATCTTGTAGACATCCAAGGCCAATACAAGATCTGGGGCAGCAAGGAGCATGAGAAGGACTCACTGGTTTACCTCACCGAGGCCATCATCGACCCCTACTACAGAGACATGAAGGATTCCTGCAACAATGACAAGCGTGCCTGGCACTCGGCCTGAATGGAGAAACTCGACATAGATCACGTCGTGTACGCGACCAAGGAGGCTTACATGTGCTACGACATGTATAGGCGGATCATTGACATGAGGAAGTGCCTCCTTCCCCAAAACGGCTAGGGATCCAGCCGGAAGCATAACAATGGCAAGCGTCGTCGTAACAAGAAGTAGATGATTAGATCCTCGTTTCTCCTAGTTTAGTATGCATGTAATTGCTTACTTTGGTGTGTGAAAAGGTTATCTGTGTAGTCACTTGTCTAATTGTATGCTTAATTTGGTTATGCAATGCTGTCTTTTTAAGTATATATGTTGATGCTCTGTAGACAGAGCAAATCACATCGCACACGGACTAAACAAGGGAACCTGTCGGTGATGATTTCATCAATCACTGACAATTGTATACCATCAATCATTTGCTCTCAACACACACAACTTGTTAACAGGAATCGTCTGTGTTGTTATCGGTCTTCCCACACATTTCTGATTGCAGACCTGTTTGCCGCGTATCACACACATCTTGTTATATTGAACTGTTTCTGTTCTCTTGTCTCAACACAAACAATTCATCCAAGTGAACCGCATGCTATATATCGCACACACCTTGATCTGGCTGACCATTTCTTTTGTGTTTCCTAATCACAAATAGTTCATCCGAGTGAACCTTATGCCGTGTATCGCACATGTCTTCATCTGGCCGCCCTTTTCTTTTGTTCCTCCTCATCGCAAACAATTAATTGAACTAAACCGTATGCCCTACATCACACACGCAACAAAAATCTGAACCGTGTTTGATGCATCTGTCATCGCAAACATTTTGCACATTTTTTACGGTTCCCTTACACCACCGTTTGCGATTATTGCATCACACACAATTTCTTGAAGGGTCTCTGATCGTAGTGTCGCGTTAGCAGCATCCTGCAGTAGTGAGTCTATCACACCCGATCATCACGTGCTACTTCGAAATGACGAACTTTTGCAACGATGCACACTTGGGGAGAACACAATTTTATCTTGAAATTTTAATGAGGGATCACCTTATAATGCTACCGTCGTCCTAAGCACAATAAGATGCATAAAAGGATTAACATCACATGCAAATCATAAGTGACATGATATGGCCATAAACTTGTGCTTTTGATCTCCATCTCCAAAGCACCGGCATGATCTCCATCGTCATCGGCATGACAACATGATCTCCATCATCGTGACGCCATCGGGGTTGTCACGCCAACCATGCTTCTACTACTATTGCTACCACTTAGCGATAAATTAAAGCATTACATAGCACTTAATGATTGACACACATGTCATACAATAATTAAAGACAACCCTCCTAGTGTTTATTATGATGAATCAAGTAACGAGGAGGAGCTTCCTATCCAATCAATCTCTTCAACAAGAAGCTCGAAAAAACTGATTAAACCCACACGTGAGGTGGTGAAGAAGAAAAAGAAAAGAAGAAAAAGTAGAGGTAAAAAGGTAACTCTCCAAAGTAATATTGCTCCTATCACCATTGCGCCTCATGAAAGTGAATCAAATATGTTGATGGAGGATAACAATATTGAGTATGATTTTGTGATGCCTAATACTTGTTGTAATGATTATGCTTGGGAAGACAATTATGTCTTTTATGATCTTGAAAATCTTTTTTGCACTTTCTTGGAAGAATATGATAATAATGTTTTCTATACTATTGGTGCCATTCATGCTATTGAAAAGAATGATTATGATGATATGCAAAACCACAAGCTTGGGGATGCTATGTTTGATGAGTATGAAATGTTTGAAGATTTATTTGCTGAAAATAATGCTTGTCCCAAGCTTGGGGATGCTTTGCATAATGAATACGATCCTTTGATCCCTTCTACTTTTGATAAGAAAATTTATTATGATGATAGCATGCCTCCTATTTATGATGATTACAATGATGAAAGTGGGTTTGGAAGAGTGTCAACTCTAGGTAGTAGTGATCTCACTACTTTGGAGGGTGTTTAATCTTATTACAATATTGATGGAAGTGGATTTGGAGAGGTCATGACTTTGTTTAGTGATACATCCACTATTTTGGAAGAGGTTTCAATTGACCACGATGAGGACAAAGTTGCTACTTATGATGATTATTATGATGACATGTATGCTATAAAGAGTGATAAATCTTCTATGCTTTTGGATCATGAAAAGAATGCTTTATGTGATGGTTATATGGATGAATCTATTCATGATGCTACTGAAAATTATTATGAGAGAGGAACCTATGATTCATGATGCTCTTGTTATGTTTCAATCTTTATCTTTTATGCGAGCATCATTTAACTCATCATGCCTAGCTAAAAGGCATTAAAGAAAAGCGCTTGTTGGGGGACAACCCAACACTTTTATCTACTATTTTTGTGTGTTCACATGATTATGCTACTATATTAATCATGTTTTATTGTTTTTGTTTCAATAAAGTGCCAAGTAAAGCCTTTGGGATCATGTTGGGTGATAGTTGATTTGATCTTGCTGAAAAACAGAAACTTTTGTGCTCACGAAAATAACTCTCATTTTTAACAGAACTGTGCTTTTGAGTTGATTATTTTCGAAGAATATTAATATACAAATTTCTCATGTGGTCATATTTTTTCATAATTTTTGGAGTAGCAGAAATATGGTTTGAGTATAGATTACTACAGACTATTCTGTTTTTGACAGATTCTATTTTTTAATGCATAGTTTGCCTGTTTTCTAGTTTCTATGGCTTATATTGCTCAATATAAATTGTAGAAATGATATGCTACAGTATGAATTGTGTGGAAACGATTATGAATCTTGTATTTGACATTACCAACCGTGAAATGGTTTTCTCTTTATCATACTAACCTATCTCACAAAGTTCCGTTAAGTTCTGTGTGATTGAAGTTTTCAAGTTTTGGGTGAGATGTTGATATCAGGAGAATAAGGAGTGACAAGACCCTAAGATTGGGGATTCCCAAGGCATCCCAAGGTAATATTCAAGGAAGATCCAAGCAACTAAGCTTGGGGATGCCCTGGAAGGCATCCCCTCTTTCGTCTCCAACATTACCAGTAACCTCACTTGGAGTTATGTTTTTATTCGTCACACGATATGTGTTTTGCTTGGAGCGTTAATTTATTTTGTTAGGATTTGCTTGATGTTATTTATAATAATTTTTTGCATTTATTATTTCAATAAAAGTGGCAATGATAGCCTTTTCCATGCTTATTTTGCAAGTATACATGCTGCTGTTTCAAAACAGAAAGTTTATCGCTGTTGCAAAAATTCCCTAGAAATGTCAGAATGTGATAAAATGCTGAAACTTTTTGCAAAATAAGCTCTGATAAATTTTCTAAAGCGTGGCAATATTTTCAGAATATTTGGAGTTAGGGAAGTATCATGAATATTGCATTCTTTACATACTGTACTGTTTTGGCAGATTGGTGTTATGTTTGCATATGTTTGCTTGTTTATTGATTCTATTTGAGGATATGAGTATTAAATATGCAGAGACATTCAGTATGCAATGTTGAATAATAATTTTAGTGACTTGCTATAGTAGAGAATGATAAGGTTTTTGCATTGGTTTCTACTAACTTATCTCACGAGTTCTTGTTGAGTTTTGTGTGGATGAAGCTTTTGAGATTTAGGAAAACCATGATATGAGAAGAATTAAGGAGACACAAAAGCTCAAGATTGGTGATGCCCAAGGCATCCCAAGATAATATTCCAAGAAGTCTCAAGCATCTAAGCTTGGGGATGCCCCGGTAGGCATCCCACCTTTCTTCTTCAACAATTATTGGTTAGTATTGGTTGAGCCTAAGTTTTTGCTTCTTCAAATGAGTTGTTCTATTCTTAGAATGTCATTTTATTTTCATTTTGCTTGTTGTTTTAATAAAATACTTAGACCTTAATGTTTTTAAATAAAATAAAGTCCTCAAATAGTTGCTAGAGAGGCTGGGTAAGCGGCATTCACATCCCATCAATGAAGCTCTTTTCTATGGAATTGCTCTAGTGCTTCACTTATATATTTTTGAGCATGGTGTGCTTTAGTATTTTTGAAGAAATTATCTCTTGCTTCACTTAAATTAATTTGAGATAAAGAAATATTATGCTCATGATTTTCATTTATATCTTTTTGGAGTAGCTTGTCATTTACTCGTGTGCTTCAATTATATCCTATGAGTAAATTGTTGAATAAATTGAATGTCATGAAGTTGAAATCATATCATGCCTAGTGGTAGCTTCACATTGGGTTTAGAAAGTGAAATATTTTGAGGCTTGACAATCACAATATTGGTCATACAAGCAATTCATGAATGATTAGTATAAGGAAGAGAACTTTCACATGCAAATACACTATCTTGGGAATCTTTTATGATTGTGAGCCCCCATCAAAATATTATATGCCAAAAGTGTTGATGTTGGACAAGGAAGACAAATGTAATGATTTATGTTTGTTCATATTCACACAGAAGATATTGTCATAGATCCTTCAACATGTGGTGCTTGCCCCCTATCTTTGCTAGCCAAAAATTCCGCACCAAGTAGAGATACTACTTGTGCATCCAAAAACCCTTAAACCCAAATCTTATTTTCAAGTGTCCACCAGACCTACTTAAGGATTGAGCAAGATCCTTCAAGTAAGTTGTCGTCGGTGCAATAAGGCAATACAAATTGCTTCTAAAAAGTGTTAGATCATTTAGTGTAAGAGAAAATTGAGCATTGTGCAAACTTGTGATGGCAAAGAATAAAAGCGACAGACTGCATAATAAAGGTTGCTATCATAAGGGGCAATATAACGTGACGTTCTTTTGCACTAAGGGGTTGAGCATAGAAACAAATAAGCGCATGGCAACCTCTGCTTCCCTCTACGAAGGGCCTATCTTTTACTTTTATGTATTTACTTTCATGCAAGAGTCAAAGTTTTTCTCTCTATTCCTTTTTATTTTTATCCTTTGGTAAGCATCATGTAGTGAGGAAATATCTAGGCACATATATCTAGTTGGATATGGGTAGCATGAATTATTATTGTTGACATCACCCTTGAGGTGAATACATTGGGAGACAAAATTATAAGCCCCTATCTTTCTATGTGTCCGGTTGAAACATTTTGCTCATGTGTATGCGGTGAGTGTTAGCAATCATAGAAGATTATATGATGGTTGAGTATGTGGAGCTCTTACTTAGACTTTGTTGAATAAGTTGAATTACAATTTCTTGGTGACTGAGAACATAGGTCGCTGAGTTTCAAGAGAATTCATTGTTTGAACCTTAACATGTGAATTGGTTGCCACTATAACATGAGAAGTTTTATAAGAAAGAATTGCTGCTATGATGCTAGGAAAAGTGATTGAAATTGTCATTGATCAAACTTGTGCACTTTGCTAGCATTCACACTTCATAAATTATTTATTTTATCATTCACCTACTCGAGGACGAGTAAGAATTAAGCTTGGGGATGCTGATACGTCTCCAATGTATCTATAATTTATGAAGTATTCAGGCCATGTTTGCAATAATTTTATATGGTTTTGGTATGATTTGCATGGAACTAACCCGGGCTGACGATGTTTTCAGCAGAACTATTGTGGTGTTGTTTTTTTGTGCAGAAATGGAACTTCTCCAAACACTGCGAAACTTTTTTTGGATTTTTTATTGGGGAACGCGGTAATTTCAAAAAAAATACCTATGATCACGCAAGATCTATCTATGTGATGCATAGCAACGAGAGGGGAGAGTGTGTCCACGTACCCTCGTAGACCGAAAGCGGAAGTGTTATGACAACGCGGTTGATGTAGTCGTACGTCTTCATGATCCGACCTATCTTAGCACCGGAGTACGACACCTCCGCGATCAGCACACGTCCAGCTCGGGGACGTCCCTCGTACTCTTGATCCAGTTGAGGCCGAGGGAGAGTTTCGTCAGCACGACGGCGTGGTGACGGTGATGATGAAGCTACCGGCGCAGGGCTTTGCCTAAGCACTACAACGATATGGCCGAGGTGTGTAACTGTGGAGAGGGGCACCGCACACGGCTAAACAATGTCAACTTGTGTGTCTATGGGGTGCCCCCTCCCCCGTATATAAAGGAGTGGAGGAGGGGGGAGGTCCAGCCCTCTATGGCGCGCCTTGGAGGAGTCCTACTCCCACCAGGAGTAGGATCCCCCCTTCCCTAGTTGGACTAGGAGAGAAGGAAGGGGGAGAGAGGGAGGAAGGAAAGGGGGGGCAGCCCCCCACCCAATTCAGACTGGGCTTGGGGGGGGGGGCGCCCTCCACCTGGCCGCGCCTCCTCTCTCCCACTATGGCCGAATAAGGCCCATATACTTCCCGGGGGGTTCCGGTAACCTCCCGGTACTCCGATATATGCGTGAACTCACCCGGAACCATTCCGATGTCCAAACATAGGATCCCAATATATCAATCTTCATGTCTCGACTATTTTGAGACTCCTCATCATGTCCGTGATCACATTCGTGACTCTGAACTACCTTCGGTACATCAAAACACATAAACTCATAATACCAATCGTCATCGAACGTTAAGCGTGCGGACCCTACGGGTTCGAGAACTATGTAGACATGACCGAGACACGTCTCTGGTCAATAACCAATAGCGGAACCTGGATGCTCATATTGGTTCCTACATATTCTACGAAGATCTTTATCGGTCAAATCGCATAACAACATACGTTGTTCCCTTTGTCATCGGTATGTTACTTGCCCGAGATTCGATCGTCGGTATCTCAATACCTAGTTTAATATCGTTACTGGCAAGTCTCTTTACTCGTTTCGTAATACTTCATCCCTTAACTAACTCATTAGTTACAATGCTTGCAAGGCTTATAGTGATTAGTATTACCGAGAGGGCCCAGAGACACCTCTCTGAAACACGGAGTGACAAATCCTAATCTCGATCTATGCCAACCCAACAAAGACCTTCGGAGACACCTGTAGAGCACCTTTATAATCACCCTTTTACGTTGTGACATTTGGTAGCACACAAAGTGTTCCTCCGGTATTCGGGAGTTGCATAATCTCATAATCCGAGGAACTTGTATAAGTCATGAAGAAAGCAGTAGCAATGAAACTAACACGATCATAATGCTAAGCTAATGGATGGGTCATGTCCATCACATCATTTTCCTAATGATGTGATCCCGTTCATCAAATGACAACGCATGTCTATGGTTAGGAAACTTAACCATCTTTGATTAACGAGCTAGTCAAGTAGAGGCATACTAGGGACTATATGTTTTGTTTATGTATTCACACATGTACTAAGTTTCCGGTTAATACAATTCTAGAATGTATAATAAACATTTATCATGAATTAAGGAAATAAATAATAACTTTATTATTGCCTCTAGGGCATATTTCCTTCATTTTATCGACCAGAAGAGTACCAATGGGCCAGAATAGCACCTGGGGGTGCCCCGAGGGGGCCACAACCCACCAGGGCGTGCCTGGGCCCCAAGGCACGCCCCGGTGGGTTGTGCCCGCCTCGGTGGCCTCCTGCACCCCCTCTCTGCCCTATAAATTCCCAAATATTTCAAAAAACCTCAAGGAGACCCTAGATCGGAAGTTCTACCGCCGCAAGCCTCTGTAGCCTCTGAAAACCAATCAGGAGCCCGTTCTGGCACCCTGTCAGAGGGGGAGATCATCACCGATGGCCATCTTCATCATCCCGATGGCCACCACGATGAGGAGGGAGTAGTCCACCCTCGGGGCTGATGGTTTGTACCAGTAGCTATGTGTTTAATTTCTCTCTCGCGCGATCTTGAGATGTCACGATCTTGATGTATCATGGGCTTTGTTAACATAGATGGATCACATGATGTTTCTACCCTCTCTACTCTTGTTGTGATGAATTGAATCTTTACCCTTTGGAGTTTTGTCATGTCGGATTGAATGTTCAGATCTGAGAACACATGATATATGTCTTGCATATGGATACCCGTGGTGATAATGGGGTATTATTTTGGTTCACTTGATATATGTTATGGCACTCAACTTGCGGATTTCCGAGGTGACTTTGAGGTAATCTATGTGTAGGGGTTGATGCACGTTTTTATTATCTTTTCTCCAATAGAAACTTTGGGGTCTCCTTGTAGTTCTTTGTGTGGATTGAGTATTATGAATGAAATTGTTTGATACATATCGTATAATTAACTCATGGGTACTCGCGGTGACATTGGGGTATCTAAGTGACATTAGAGTTGGTTGATATGTATCATATGGTGTTATTTTAGTATGAACTCTTGATTAGATCGATCAGAAAGAATAGCTTGTTGTTATTTTAGTACGAACTCTAGGATAGATTGATCGGAAAGAATAGCTTTGAGGTGGTTTCGTACTCTACAAACTATTTCTATCTTTTGTTCTCTGCTAATAAGAACTCGGGAGTGATTCTTTATTGCACTTTCAGGGATAGTCATATGATCCAACTATGTTAGCATTGTTGAGAGATTGCACTTGTGAAAGTATGCACCCTAGGCCTCATTTTCCATTATTGCAATACCATTTGTGCTCCGTTTTACCATTTACTACCTTGCTGTTTTTTTATTGTTCGCACTACAAAAAATCATATCTACTATCCATACTACACTTTTATCACCATCTCTTCGCCGAACTAGTGCACCTATACAATTTGCCATTGTATTGGGTGTGTTGGGGACACAAGAGATTTCTTGTATTTGATTGCAGGGTTGCTTGAGAGAGACTATCTTCATCCTACACCTCCCACGGATTGATAAACCTTAGGTCATCCACTTGAGGGAAAATTGCTACTGTCCTACAAAACTCTGCGCTTGGAGGCCCAACACAAGTCTACAAGAATAAAGTTACGTAGTAGTCATCAGGACGACACCTCCACATTCAACACACGTACGACCTGATGATGCCTTCACCTCCTCGATCCAGCGAGCGATAGTGAAGTAGTAGCTCGAGTCCTCCGGCAGCACGATGGCATGGTGGCGGTGGTGGTGGCGGAATCTCAGCAGAGCTTCACTAAGCACTACAGAGAAGAAGATGGCTATGAGGGAGAGGAGGAGCAGCGCCGTGGCACGAATAGATGTGTATTGGGTCGACTGTCCTCTCTCTACCTCTCTATATATAGGATAAGGGAGGAGGGGGTGGCGCCCCTAGGGTTTCCCCTAGGGGGCGGCGGCCAGGGTAGATGGGATCTACCCTAGGCAAACCCGAGGGTGACTTGCCTCCCAAGCCAAGTGGAGGATTGCCTCCCGAGCCAGGTGACACCCCACCTCCCCTGGTCATGTGGGATGGGGTAAGAGGGGCGCCCAGCCCCTTAGTGGGCTCATTTGCCCCCTCCCCTTGGCCCATGAGGCCCCCCAACACTTGCTGGGACCCCCCGAAACCCCTTTCGGTCATGCTGGTCATCACCTTGTACCCCCCGAACAATTCCAGACTCCAATACCCTTCGTCCAATATATCAATCTTCACCTCTGGACCATTCCTAAGTTCGTCGTCATGTCCGGGATCTCATCCGGGACTCCGAACAACCTTCGGTAACCACCATAATGACTCAACTATACTTATATCGTCACCAAACGTTAAGCGTGTTGACCCTGCAGGTTTGAGAACTATGCAGACATGACCGAGACATTTCTACGGTCAATAACCAATAGCAAGGCCTGGATGCCCATATTGGTTCCTACATATTCTATGAAGATCTTATCGGTCGAACCTCGATGTCAAGGATTCAGCTAATCCCATATGTAGTTCCCTTTGTCTATAGGTATGTTACTTGCCCGAGATTCGATCGTCGGTATCTCCATACCTAGTTCAATCTCGTTACCGGCAAGTCTCTTTACTCGTTTCGTAATACAAGATCCTGTGACTAACTCATTGGTCACACTGCTTGCAAGCTCATTGTGATATTGTATTACCGAGTGGGCCATGAGATACCTCTCCGTCATACGGAGTGACAAATCCCAGTCTTGATCCATGCCAGCTCAACAGACACCCTTGGAGATACATGTAGAGCACCTTTATAGTCACTCAGTTACGTTGCAATGTTTGGTACACACAAGGTACTCATCCGGTTTCATTGAGTTGCATGATCTCATGGTCATAGGAACATATACTTGACATGCAGAAAACGATAGCAATAAACTTGACACGATCATATGCTACGTTTACAGTTTGGGTCTTGTCCATCACATCATTCTCCTAATGATGTGATCCCATTATCAAATGACAACTCATGTCTATGGCTAGGAAACCATAGCTATCTTTGATCAACGAGCTAGTCTAGTAGAGGCTCACTAGGGACACGTTGTTGTCTATGTATCCACACATGTATCTGAGTTTCCGATCAATACAATTCTAGCATGGATAAGAAATGATTGTCATGAACAGGGATAATAACCAATTTATTATTGCCTCTAGGGTATATTTTCAACAAAAGTACACCAGCTATTCTCTCCTGACAATTAGAAAAACCTTATTATAGCAAATATGTATTTTGTTTTATTTCAATTTGTTAGTGATATTATTGTTCGTACTTTTTTCATGATGATTAGCGTTGATTTCTGAGTTTTGTATTGAATTTTGTCATATTTTCCCCAGTCACCACAAGTTTGGTCTGGCCTATTAACTTCGCTTATTTTCTGTTCAATCATCTCTTTAACTCATGCAGATTACAATTTTTTTTCATCTTCACATTGATTGCCATGTCGACTTATGCATATTCTTGTCCAGGCTGGACCAAATTGAATGTAGATGTTGAGGTCGACGATACTACAATCGCTCAATCATTGTCTCTTCATAGTCATTCAGGCATGTTTTTAAAAAGGAAAAAGAATCACGCAGGCGGCTCTGAACTTGACCATGCTTCTCCATGGCCAACATACTTCACGTTGTGCACAATGTTGTCCTGGAATTTAACAATGAAGTGACTATGGAACTGATTTCCTTGCTTGTGAACAAGCTTATTTATTGAGATGATCTTCTCAGGACTTAATATGACACAGTATAAGGCAATGTTGTCAGATTTTTTTAAATCAAGGAATGTGATAGCTCATGATTTCGCAACTCATGGTACTAAAGCTTTGTGTTCTGGTCTGTTGCATGAGAAATTTTTGACCTATGCATGATGTCATCTTGATATTTCTTGTAATGTATTGTTCTCTTGGCATTAAACATTGCTTTCCATTAAAAACTCAAGTTACTCCCATGATCCTCTCCGTTGAAAAAAATAACTGGTGATCCCATTTACTTGCGTCTGTAAAGTTTAACTAATGAATTACAATTTTTTACTTCAAAGCATAACAATACTGAAGTCTAAACATGACGTGGTTATGGAGGTGTAATGGCCTACCATGAGTTCATGACTGCAATGCGGAGTTTCCCTTGTTTTCCATGCCAGCGGTGCCCGTGGTTGCGGATTAACCAAACTAATTGTAAGGGACACACTATATGTCTATACCATACTCTCTATTGTGTATGTCAAAACTAAAAAAGTGCCATTTGAATAATAAGATGTGTCTTGTGGAGACGTGTGCGCACGGGCAGGGCTACTAGTAAAGTTTAATAAATGAATTATAATTTTGACTTCAATGCATAACAATACTAAAGCCTAAACAAGACGTGGTTATGGAGGTGTAATGGCCAGCCATGAGTTCATTGTTATAGTGTGGCATTTCCCTTGTTTTTCATGCCAGGGGTGCCCGTGGTCGCTGATTAACCAACTAAGTGTAAGTGACACACTATATGTCTATACAGTATACTCTCTATTGTGTATGTAAAAAACTAAAAAAGTGCCATTCAATTGAATAATAAGATGTGTCTTTTGGAGACATGTGTGCACATGCAAGGCTACTGGTAAATGGTAAAGAGTAAAGTGACAGTGGGGTCGGGGTGTATGCGCGTGTTCCATATTCTATATGATTCAAAATTGGCAATTTTGTATTTGAATGCATTAATGTTCTTTTCACAACTTTCATCCCCGTTGTACATTAGAGTGTATTAAAATTTGAAAATCATAAAAACAATCTTTAGATTTATAGAATAAAAAAAACTACAAGCGTTATGCAGAAATCTCAACATTCGGAATTTGAAGCATATTAAGCGCATGCAATAGAAATCATGAAGATCGGAATTTGGATCCATGGAAAAAACGCTACCTGCAGGAAGGAATTGAATCGGCCGCCACTACTTGCACAACGTCGTCCTTGCTCTCTCGTGGCAGGTTGCTTGTGGAGTAGGGGGAGATCGGGGCTATGAGGGCATTCAGCACCAGCACCACCTGTCTGTGAAGGGGAAGGACGGCCGCCGCTGCTCTTCCCACGCTGCTGCTACTAGTGTTCCTGTGACAAGGTGGTCGTGACATGGAGGAAGTTGAATGGGAGATCGGGGCCTCGACGAGTTGTAGCACCTAGACGATCAAGAAGAACAGGGACAAAGGTTGGACGGGGTCGGTGGCGAAGGGTTTGCTCGAGCAGTCCCGGATTCGCTCTTATCCTTGTCCAGTAAAGCGGTCTATTTACCGCGGGGGCTGAGGGGATTTGGGCATGAGTTGGGTCGTGCTAGTTTGTGTGGTACCCATTTACGGTCCAGTATAACAACAAATGTTTACGAGAATCAGGTAACAATATAATTGAATGGTGGGTAACAAAAGATCGAACAAAACTAAACTTGATCATTCCACAGGCCGAGTCGGGTTCGGGCCGGGCTTGGCAAAACCCGAAAAATAAAATCCCAAACCCGAACTCAGCCCGGCCCACATGAACAGTGGTATTTTTATTAAATTAACCATATTTAGGATATTATATTAATTTATTATACCTATATTTTCAGTAATATATATATGTCCATCAGGACTTTTTTCGGGATTTCGAGCAAGAAAGTGAAGCCCAAACTCGACCCGGATTTCGGGCTTCAGGTTCCAGCCTCCGGGTCGGGTTGTCCATGCACATGTCTAAACGAAACACGTTCCACGTTCTTGGGTGTGAGACACAAAGAGGCGAATACAAGTAGACAAGCGCGCCCAGGAGTAATGAAGAACTTCATATGGACCCAAGATTTTGAAAACATAGGAATAGAAACATATATATAGAAACGTCGACATGCTAGATTGTACCAAAATCCAAAAACATCATTTGTTGAGGAGAATAATTTGGATATCTTACAGGGAAAGGGCAAACGAAGATATTAGTGCTTGATTGGAAGAAAAGGACAAAAAAGGTACATTGGGACTTTCAAAGGATTATTTTCCACCTTGCCGCCAAAGTATCCTGGCCACCAGCCCTCATTGCTGACAGAACCAATGCGGGAGGCAGCTCCACCTCTCCTTCCTTCGCATAGACACACCACTGAAGGAGGTCGAGTTCGATTGACCTGAAAGTGGATTAGGGGAGAAGCTGGGTGAAAAAGATCCGTCTAAGGATGACGCAGCGGAAGCGCGGATAAACAAAATATGGAAAACATAATCAAAGAGGAATTTCCCGGCACGGGAATGACAATGCATGGGACACATGAGTACACGTGGATATCCTTCACTGCAAAACATGATGATGGCTGCCCACCTCCTTAGATGTTCACTATGTCGTCTTCTCGTATTAACTGCGGTAATGAGACGACCGAACAAAGGGTGTCCTGCGGACATGGTCCCCAATCCTTGATTGGGTGGACCCAGGCCGAGGTTATTCGGCACAAGCGGCTCGAAAAGCGAGATGAAACGAACTCGACAGTATGTGTTTATTATATTCCTTTCTTTACATATGGTTGCTACACACAAACTGGTCGCCCCTATTGTTGTGTACCCGTCAAATGATTTCCACGTGTAGCATCTCTTCTTAGCACCTCCTTTATTTGCACCCGTCTGCTGGACGCCAATTGCTCGCCCTAGTATGCACATGGGGCTAGCGATCGTCTTTTATGTCATCTTGTCCTGGTTGGATGTTGGCTATCTACATGTATTATTATCGTTCGCTATCAGGACTTCGAATAGGGAAAGTTGAGGCCGCTCGTACTAATCGGACACTGGAGTTACGGATCAGACCAATATGGGTAGGATTGGTGCGATGACTAATATGGGCGAGTATTTAATTTGGTTATTTGACCCTGGCCTCTCCTTGCATGCCGACAATTTATCAACAATATCATTATGATACGTCCCAAACATATCTACTTTTTCAAACACTTCTGCTCTTGTTTAGGACTCTAATTTGCATGATTTGATGGAACTAACCCGCACTCATGGTGCTTTCAACAGAATTGCCATGATATTTTTTTTGTGTATAAATAAAAGTTTTCGGATTAAGCTAAAAATTTATGGAGATTATTTCTGGACAATATAAAAAATATTGACGAAGAGACATACTTGAGGGGGCCACCTAGGAGCCACGAGCTCATGGGGCGTGCTCCCCCTGCTAGGGTGCGCCTTGTGAGCTCATGACTCCCTCGAGCCTCCGTTTTCCCTAATTCCAACTCCATAAATACCATTTCAAGTAGAGAAAAATCATAGAAAAAGTTTTATCACGTTTTGCGAGACGGAGCCACCGCCACTTCATGTTCTTAATCGTGAATGCATTAATGTTCTTTTTAAAGCTTTCGTCCCTGCTATACAATAGACGTGTATTAAAAATTGAAAACCATAAAAACAATCTTTAGATTTATAGAATAAAAAATAGAAAATAAATACAAGTGTTAAGCAGAAATTTCAACATTCGAAATTCAAAGGATATTAGGCGCATGCAACAGAAATCACGAAGATCGAAGTTTGGATCCATGGAAAAAACGCTACCTTAAGGATGGAATGGAATCGTCCTCCGCCGTCGCTACTTGCGCAACGTCGTCCTGCTCCGTCGTGGCGGGTTGCTTGTGGAGTAGGGGGAGATCGGGGCTCTGGGGGCATTCAGTGCTAGCACCACCTGTCTCTGAAGGGGAAGGGCGACCGCCACTGCTCTTCCCATGCCGCCGCTACTAGTGTTACTATGACAAGGTGGTCGTGACATGGAGGAAGTTGAATGGGAGATCGGGGCCTCAACAAGTAGTAGAACCTAGACGACGAAGAAGAACTAGGACAGAGCCTGGACGGGGTCCGCGGCGGAGGGTTTGCTCGAGCAGTCTTGGGTTCGCTCTTATCCTTGTCCGGTAAAGTGGTCTATTTACGACGGGGGCTGGGGGATTTGGGCTTGAGTTGGGCCATGCTAGTTTGTGTGGTACCCGTTTATGGTCCAGTATAATAAAAAGTGTTTACGAGAATCGGGTAACAATATAATTGAGTGGTGGGTAACAAAAGTTCGAACCAGACTAAACTTGATCATTCCACGGACCGGGTCGGGTTTGAGCCGGGCTTGGCAAAACCCGAAAAAAAATCCCAAAACCGAATCTGGCCTGGCCCAAACCACATGAACATTGGCATTTTTTTATTAAATTAATCATATTCGGAATATTATATCAATGTATTATACCTATATTTTGAATAATATACATATGGCCATTTGGTCTTTTTTCGGGCTTTCGAGCAAGAAAGTGAAGCCCAAACCCGGCCTGAATGTCGGGCTTCAGGTTCCAGCTTCCGGGTCGGGTTGTCCATGCACATGTCTAAACGAAACACATTCCAAACATTCTTGGGTGTGAGACACAAAGAGGCGAACACAAGTAGACAAGCGCGCCCAGGAGGAATGACGAACGTCATATGGGCCCAAGATTTGGAAAACATAGGAATAGAAACATATATATAGAAACGTTGACATGCCAGATTGTACCAAAATCCAAAAACATCATTTGTTGAGGAGAATCGTTTGGATATCTTACAGAGAAAAGGGCAAACAAAGGTACTAGTGCTTGATTGTAAAGAAAAGGACAAAAAAGGTACATTGGAACTTCCAAAGGATTCTTTTCCACCTTGCTGCCAAAGTATCCTGGCCACCAGCCCTCACCGCCGACAGAACCTACGCGGGAGGCAGCTCCACCTCTCCTTCCTTCGCATAGACACACCACCGAAGGAGGTCGGGTTCGATTGACCTGAAAGTGGATTAGGGGAGAAGCTGGGTAAAAAGATCTGTCTAAGGATGAGGAAGCGGAAGCGCGGATAAACAAAATATGGAAAACATAACTAGAAAGGAATTTCCCGGCACGGGAATGGCAACACATGGGATAGATGAGTACACATGGGTACCCTTCACTGCAAAACATGATGATGGCAGCCCACCTCCCTAGATGGTCACTATGTCATCTTCTCGTATTAACTGCAGCAGATGAGACGAGCGAACAAAGGGTGTCCTGCGGAAATGGTCCCCAATGCTTGATTGGGTGGACCTGGGCCGAGCTATTCGGCACAAGTGGCTCAAAAAGCGAGATGAAGCAAACTTGACAGTTGGTGTTCATTCTATTCCTTTCTCAATGTATGGTTGCTGCACACGAACTGGTTGCCCCTCTTGTTCTCTACCCGTCAAATGATATCCATGTCTAGCCTCTTCTTAGCACCTCTTTATTTGCACCCATCTGCTGGACGCCAATTGCTTGCCCCTAGTATGCACATGGGGCTAGCGATCATCTTCTATATTATCTTGTCCTGGTTGGATGTTGGCTATCCACATGTATCATTCTCGTTCACTATCAGTACTTCCAATAGGGAAAGTCGAGGCCACTCGCACTAGTCGAATACCGGCGTTACGGAGCACACGAATAAGGGTAGGATTGGTGTGACGGCTCATATCGGCGAGTATTTAATTTGCTTATTTGACCTTGGCCACTCCTTGCATGCCAACAAGTAATCGGCAATAGCACCATGATATATCCAAACATATCTACCTTTTCTAACACTTTTGCTCTTATTTTGGACTCTAATTTGCATGATTTGAATGGAACTAACCCGGATTGATGGCGTTTTCAGCAGAATTGCCATGGTGTTATTTTTGTGCAGAAATAAAAGTTCTCGAATTAAGTTGAAAAATTTACGGAGATTATTTGTGGAAAATATAAAAAATGTTGACAGAGAGATCTACATGAGGGGGCCACAAATAATTGGGATACTCTTCGGGGATGACTGTAATTTGAGGAGTTCATGTATTCACTAGGTGTTAATGCTTTGTTTCAGTTCTCTATTAAAAGGAGGGCTTAATATCCTTTAGTTTCCATATGGACCCCGCTGCCACGGGAGGCTTTATTGTTACTTGCTACTTGTTACCAATTACCTTGCTACAAAACTATCTGTTGCCGCTACTTTCAGTGATAGTATTTATTCAGTTTGATTTCAATTTGATAGTTATGTTATTGTTCGTACTTTTTTTGTTTGTGATGATTAGCACTGATTTATGAGATTTGTATTGAATTTTGTCATATTTTTCCCAGTCACCACAAGTTTGACCGCCCTATTGATTTTGCTTGTTTCTGTTCAATCATCTCTTTAACTCCTGCAGATTATAGATATATTTTGTTTCGTCTTCACATCGATTGCCAAGTCAACTGATGCATATTCTTGTCCGGGCTGGACCAAACTGAATGTAGATGTTGAGGTCGATGATACTACAATGAGTCGATCATTGTCTCTTCATAGACTTTCAGGCACGTTTTTCAAAAGGAAAAAGAATGATGCAGGTGGCTCTGAACTTGACCATGCTTCTCCATGGCCAACATATTTCATGTCGTGCACAATGTTGTCTTGGAATCTGGCAATGAAGTGATTATGCAACTAATTTCCTTGCTTGTGGACAAGCTTATCTACGAGCTAGTCTTCTCAGGACTTAACATGACACAATATAAGCCAATGTTGTCAGATTTTTTTTGTTAAATCAAGGAATGTGATATCTCATGATTTCGTAACTCTCGGTACTAAAGCTTTGTGTTTTGGTGTGTTGCATGAGCACATTTTGACCTGTGCACGACGGCATCTGGATATTTCTTCCAATGTATTGTTCTCTTGGCATTAAACATAGATTTCCATTAAAATCTCAAGTTACTCCCATGATCCTCTCTGTTGGAAAAATTAACTGGTGATCCCATCTACTAGCGTCTTCAAAGTTTACCAAATGAATTACAATTTTTGACTTCAAAGCATATCAATACTGAAGCCTAAACATGACATGGTTATGGAGGTGTAATGGCAACCCATGAGTTCCTGGATGCATTGTGGTGTTTCCCTTGCTGTTCATGCCAGGGGAGCCCATGGTCGCGGATTAAACAAACTAAGTGTAAGTGACACACTATATGTCTATACCATATACTCCCTATTGTGTGTGTAAAAACAAAAAGAGTGCCATTCAATTGAATAATAAGATGTGTCTTTTGGAGACGTGTGTGCACGTGCAATGCTACTAGTAAAGCCTAACAAATGACTGACAATTTCTGACCTCATAGCAAAACAATACTAAAGCCTAAACATGGTGTGGTTATGGAGGTGTAACAGCGAACCACCGGTTTGTGGTAGCAATGTTGTGTTTCTCTTGTTGTTCATGCCAGTGGTAGCAGATTAACCAAACTAAGTCTAAGGGACACACTATATGTCTATACAATATACTCTCTATTGTGGATGTAAAAACTAAAAAAGTGCCATTCAATGAAATAATAAGATGTGTCTTGTGGAGACGTGTGTGCACGTGCAAGGCTACTAGTAAATGGTAAAGAGTAAAGTGACAGCGAGGGTCCGGGTGTATGCGTTCCCTATTCTATTTTGTTCAAAATTGGTAATTTTTTATTTGAATGCATTAATGTTCCTTTTAAAACTTTCAAACAATATTTAGATTTAAAACTTTTAAAATAGACATGTAATAAAATTTGAAAATCATAAAAACAATATTTAGATTTATAGAATAAAAATAAAAAATAACTACAAGTGTTAAGCAGAAAATCTCAACATTCAGAATTTGAAGCATATTACGCGCATGCAATAGAAATCACAAAGATCGGAATTTGGATCCATGGAAAAAACGCTACCTGAAGGATGGAATAAAATCGGCCTCCGTCGACGCTACTTGTGGAACGTCGTCCTTGCTTCTTCGTGGCGGGTTGCTTGTGGAGTAGGGGGAGATCGGGGCTTCGGGGGCATTCAGCGCCAGCACCACCTGTCTGTGAAGGGGAAGGGCGGCCGCCGCTGCTCTTCCCACGCCGACGCTACTAGTGTTCCTGTGAGAAGGTGGTCGTGACATGGAGGAAGTTGAATGGGAGATCGGGGCCTCGACAAGTAGTAGCACCTAGACGAAGAATAAGAACTGGGACAAAGGCTTGACGGGGTCGGCGGCTGAGGGTTTGCTCGAGCAGTCCCTGGTTCGCTCTTAGCCTTGTCCGGTAAAGCGGTCTATTTACGAAGGGGGCGGGGGGGGGGATTTAGGCTTGAGTTGGGACGTGCTAGTTTGTGTGGTACCCATTTACGGTCTAGTATAACCAAAAACATTTACGAGAATCGAGTAACAATATAATTGAATGGTGGCTAACAAAGTTCGAACCAAACTAAACTTGATCATTCCACAGGCCAGGCCGGGTTCGGGCCGGGCTTGGCAAAACCTGAAGAAAAAAATTCCCAAACCCGAACCCAGCCCGGTCCAAACCACATGAACATTGGCATTTTTTTGCTTAAATTAATCATATTCAGGAAATTATATTAATTTATTATACCTATATTTTGAATGATATATATATATATATGGGCATTTGGTCTTTTTTAGGATTTCGAGCAAGAAAGTGAAGCCCCAAACCCGACCCGAATTTCGGGCTTTAGGTTCCAGCCTCCGGGTCGGGTTGTCCATGCACAGGTCTAAACGAAACACGTTCCAAACGTTCTTTGGTGTCACACACTAAGAGGTGAACACAAGTAGACAAGTGTGCCCAAGAGTAATGAAGAACGTCATATGAACCCAACCTTTTGAAAACATAGGAACAGAAACATATATATAGAAACTGTACCAAAATACAAAAGCCTCATTTGTTGAGGTGAATCATTTGAATATCTTATAGGGAAAAGGGCAAACAAAGGTACTAGTGCTTGATTGGAAAGAAAGGGACAAAAAAGGTACATTGGAACTTTCAAAGGATTCTTTTCCACCTTGCTGCCAAAGTATCCTGGCCAACCGCCCTCATCGCCGACAGAACCAACGCGGGAGGCGGCCCCGCCTCTCCTTCCTTCGCATAGACACGCCACCGGAGGTGGTCGGGTTCGATTGACATGAAAGTGGATTAGGGGAAAGCTGGATGAAAAGATCCGTCTAAGGATGATGAAGCGGAAGTGCGGATAAACAAAATATGGAAAACATAACCAGAGAGGAATTTCCCGGCCCGGGAATGGCAATGCATGGGACACGTGACTACACACGGATGTATTTCACTACAAAACATGATGATGGTAGCCCAACTCCCCAGATGGTCACTAAGTTGTCTTCTCATATTAACTGCGACAGATGAGACGACCGAACCCAATGCTTGATTGGGTGGACCCGGGCTGAGCTTATTCGGCACAAGCGGCTCGAAAAGCGAGATGAAACGAACTCGATAGTTGGCGTCCGTTCTATTCCTTTCTCTATATATGGTTGATGCACACGAATTGGTCGCCCTATTGTTGCGTACCCATCAAATGATTTCCACATGTAGCGTCTCTTCTTAGCACCTCTTTTATCTGCACCCGTCTGTTGGATGCCAATTGCTCACCCCTAGTATGCATGTGGGGCTAGCAATCGTCATGTATGTTACCTTTTCCTGGTTGGATGTTGGCTATCCACATGTATCATTCTCGTTCACTATCAGGGTTTTGAATAGGGAAAGCCGAGGCCACTCGCACTAGTCGGACACTGGCGCTACGAAGCAAATAAATAAGGATAGGATTGGTGCGACGACTCATATGGGCGAGTATTTAATTTTGTTATTTGACCTTGGCCACTCCTTGCATGCCGACAAGTTATCGGAATAGCACCATGATATGTCCCAAACATATCTATTTTTTCAAACACTTTTGATTTGTGCATGACCGCATCTTGATATTTCTTGTAATGTGTTGTTCTCTTGGCATTACACATTGCTTTCCATTAGAATCTCAAGGTACTCCCATGATCCTCTCCGGTGGAAAAAATAGCTGGTGATCCCATCTACTTCCGTCTTTAAATTTTAACAAATGAATTATAATTTTTGACTTCAAAGCATTATAATACTAAAGCCCAAATATGACGTGGTTATGGAGGTGTAATGGCTAGCCATGAGTCCGTGGCTTCAATGTAGTGTTTCCCTTGTTGTTCTAAGTGTAAGTGACACACTATATGTCTATACCATATACTCTCTATTGTGTATGTAAAAACTAAAAAGTGCCATTCAATTGAATAATAAGATGTCTTGTGGAGACGTGTGTGCATGTGCAAGGCTACTAGTAAAGTCTAACAAATGAATTACAATTTTTGACCTCAAAGGAAAACAATACTGAAGCCTAAACATGGCGTGGTTATGGAGGTGTAATGCCAACCACAAGGTCGTGGCTGCAATGTTGTGTTTCTCTTGTTGTTCATGCCCATGGTAGGAGATTAACCGAACTAAGTGTAAGTGACACACTATATGTATATACCATATACTTTCTATTGTGTATGCAAAAAATAAAGAAGTGCCATTCAATTGAATAATAAGATGTGTCTTGTGAAGACTCGTGTGTGCACGTGCAAGGCTACTACTAAATGGTAAAGAGTAGAGTGACAGCGGGAGTCGGGGTGTATGTGCGTGTTTCTATTTTATTTGGTTCAAAATTGGCAATTTTTTATTTCAATGCATTAAGGTTCTTTTTACAGCTTTCATCCCTGCTGTACGATAGATGTGTATTAAAATTTGTAAATCATAAAAACTATCTTTAGATTTACAGAATAAAAAATAAAAAATAACTACAAGTGTTAAGCAAAAATCTCAACATTCGGAATTTGAAGCATATTACGTGCATGCAATAGAAATCATGAAGATCAGAATTTGGATCCATAGAAAAAACGCTACATGAAGGATGGAATGAAATCGGCCGTCGCCGCCACTACTTGCGGAACGTCGTCCTTGCTCCGTCGTGGCGGGTTGCTTATGGAGCAGGAGAAGATCGGGGCTCCGGGGGCATTCAGCACCAGCACCACCTGTCTGTGAAGGGGAAGGGCGGCCGCCGCTACTCTTCCCACGCCGACGCTACTAGTGTTCCTGTGACAAGGTGGTCGTGACATGGAGGAAGTTGAATGGGAGATCGGGGCCTCGACGAGTATTAGCACCTAGACGACGAAGAAGAACTGGGACAGAGGCTGGACGGAGTCGGCAGTGGAGGGTTTGCTCGAGTACTCTCGGGTTCGCTCTTATCCTTGTCTGGTAAAGCGGTCTATTTACGATGGGGGCTGGGGGATTTGGGCTTGAGTTGGGCTGTGCTAGTTTGTGTGGTACCAATTTATGGTCCAATATAACCAAACATGTTTATGAGAATCGGTTAACAATATAATTGAATGGTTGGTAAGAAAAGTTCAAACCAAACTAAATCTGATCATTCCACGGGTCGGGTAGGGTTCGGGCCAGGCTTGGCCAAACCTGAAGAGAAAAATCCCAAACTTGAACCCGCCCGGCCCAAACCACATGAACATTGACATTTTTTATTAAATCAATCATATTGAGGATTTTATATTAATTTATTATACCAATATTTCGAATAATATATGTATGGCCATTTGGTCTTTTTTCGGGCTTTCGAGCAAGAAAGTGAAGCCCAATCCCGTCCCCAATGTCGGGCTTCCGGTTCCAGCCTCCAGGTAGGTTGTCCATGCATAGGTCTAAACCAAACACGTTCCAAACGTTCTTGGGTGTGAGGCACAAAGAGGCGAACACAAGTAGACAAGCGCGCCCAGGAGTAATGAAGAACCTCATATGGACCCCAAGATTTTGAAAACATAGGAATAGAAACATATATATATATATATATATATATATATATATATATATATATATATATATATATATAGAAACTTCGACATGCTAGATTGTACCAGAAACCGGAAACATCATTTGTTGAGGAGAATCGTTTGGATATCTTACAGGGAAAATGGCAAACATAGGTACTAGTTCTTGATTGGAAAGAAAAGGACAAAAAGGTATATTAGAACTTTCAAAGGATTCTTTTCCACGTTGCTGCCAAAGTATTCTGGCCACCCGCCCTCATCGCCGATAGAACCAATGCGGGAGGCAGCCCTGCCTTCCCTTCCTTCGCATAGACACGCCACTGGAGGTGGTCGGGTTTGATTGACCTGAAAGTGGATTAGGGGAGAAGCTGTGTGAAAAAGATCCGTCTAAGGATGACAAAGCAGAAGCGCGGATAAACAAAATGTGGAAAACATAACCAAAGAGGAATTTCCCGTCCCGGGAATGGCAACACATGGGACACATGAGTACATGTGGATATCCTTCACTACAAAACATGATGATGGGGCCTAGCTCCCGAGATGGTCTCTAAGTATTAACTGCGACAAATGAGATGACCGAACAAAGGGTGTCCTGCGGACATGGTCCCCAATGCTTGATCAGGTGGACCCGGGCGGAGCTTATTTGGCACAAGTGGCTCGAAAAGTGAGAGGAAACGAACTCGACAGTTGGCGTTCATTCTATTCCTATCTTAGCACCGGAGTACGACACCTCCGCGATCAGCACACGTCCAGCTCGGGGACGTCCCTCGTACTCTTGATCCAGTTGAGGCCGAGGGAGAGTTTCGTCAGCACGACGGCGTGGTGACGGTGATGATGAAGCTACCGGCGCAGGGCTTTGCCTAAGCACTACAACGATATGGCCGAGGTGTGTAACTGTGGAGAGGGGCACCGCACACGGCTAAACAATGTCAACTTGTGTGTCTATGGGGTGCCCCCTCCCCCGTATATAAAGGACTGGAGGAGGGGGGAGGTCCAGCCCTCTATGGCGCGCCTTGGAGGAGTCCTACTCCCACCAGGAGTAGGATCCCCCCTTCCCTAGTTGGACTAGGAGAGAAGGAAGGGGGAGAGAGGGAGGAAGGAAAGGGGGGGGGGGGGGCAGCCCCCCACCCAATTCGGACTGGGCTTGGGGGGGGGGCGCCCTCCACCTGGCCGCGCCTCCTCTCTCCCACTATGGCCGAATAAGGCCCATATACTTCCCGGGGGGTTCCGGTAACCTCCCGGTACTCCGATATATGCGTGAACTCACCCGGAACCATTCCGATGTCCAAACATAGGATCCCAATATATCAATCTTCATGTCTCGACTATTTTGAGACTCCTCATCATGTCCGTGATCACATTCGTGACTCTGAACTACCTTCGGTACATCAAAACACATAAACTCATAATACCAATCGTCATCGAACGTTAAGCGTGCGGACCCTACGAGTTCGAGAACTATGTAGACATGACCGAGACACGTCTCTGGTCAATAACCAATAGCGGAACCTGGATGCTCATATTGGTTCCTACATATTCTACGAAGATCTTTATCGGTCAAATCGCATAACAACATACGTTGTTCCCTTTGTCATCGGTATGTTACTTGCCCGAGATTCGATCGTCGGTATCTCAATACCTAGTTTAATATCGTTACTGGCAAGTCTCTTTACTCGTTTCGTAATACTTCATCCCTTAACTAACTCATTAGTTACAATGCTTGCAAGGCTTATAGTGATTAGTATTACCGAGAGGGCCCAGAGACACCTCTCTGAAACACGGAGTGACAAATCCTAATCTCGATCTATGCCAACCCAACAAAGACCTTCGGAGACACCTGTAGAGCACCTTTATAATCACCCTTTTACGTTGTGACATTTGGTAGCACACAAAGTGTTCCTCCGGTATTTGGGAGTTGCATAATCTCATAATCCGAGGAACTTGTATAAGTCATGAAGAAAGCAGTAGCAATGAAACTAACACGATCATAATGCTAAGCTAATGGATGGGTCATGTCCATCACATCATTTTCCTAATGATGTGATCCCGTTCATCAAATGACAACGCATGTCTATGGTTAGGAAACTTAACCATCTTTGATTAACGAGCTAGTCAAGTAGAGGCATACTAGGGACTATATGTTTTGTTTATGTATTCACACATGTACTAAGTTTCCGGTTAATACAATTCTAGAATGTATAATAAACATTTATCATGAATTAAGGAAATAAATAATAACTTTATTATTGCCTCTAGGGCATATTTCCTTCATTTTATCGACCAGAAGAGTACCAATGGGCCAGAATAGCACCTGGGGGTGCCCCGAGGGGGCCACAACCCACCAGGGCGTGCCTGGGCCCCAAGGCACGCCCCGGTGGGTTGTGCCCGCCTCGGTGGCCTCCTGCACCCCCTCTCTGCCCTATAAATTCCCAAATATTTCAAAAAACCTCAAGGAGACCCTAGATCGGAAGTTCTACCGCCGCAAGCCTCTGTAGCCTCTGAAAACCAATCAGGAGCCCGTTCTGGCACCCTGTCAGAGGGGGAGATCATCACCGATGGCCATCTTCATCATCCCGATGGCCACCACGATGAGGAGGGAGTAGTCCACCCTCGGGGCTGATGGTTTGTACCAGTAGCTATGTGTTTAATCTCTCTCTCGCGCGATCTTGAGATGTCACGATCTTGATGTATCATGGGCTTTGTTAACATAGATGGATCACATGATGTTTCTACCCTCTCTACTCTTGTTGTGATGAATTGAATCTTTACCCTTTGGAGTTTTGTCATGTCGGATTGAATGTTCAGATCTGAGAACACATGATATATGTCTTGCATATGGATACCCGTGGTGATAATGGGGTATTATTTTGGTTCACTTGATATATGTTATGGCACTCAACTTGCGGATTTCCGAGGTGACTTTGAGGTAATCTATGTGTAGGGGTTGATGCACGTTTTTATTATCTTTTCTCCAATAGAAACTTTGGGGTCTCCTTGTAGTTCTTTGTGTGGATTGAGTATTATGAATGAAATTGTTTGATACATATCGTATAATTAACTCATGGGTACTCGCGGTGACATTGGGGTATCTAAGTGACATTAGAGTTGGTTGATATGTATCATATGGTGTTATTTTAGTATGAACTCTTGATTAGATCGATCAGAAAGAATAGCTTGTTGTTATTTTAGTACGAACTCTAGGATAGATTGATCGGAAAGAATAGCTTTGAGGTGGTTTCGTACTCTACAAACTATTTCTATCTTTTGTTCTCTGCTAATAAGAACTCGGGAGTGATTCTTTATTGCACTTTCAGGGATAGTCATATGATCCAACTATGTTAGCATTGTTGAGAGATTGCACTTGTGAAAGTATGCACCCTAGGCCTCATTTTCCATTATTGCAATACCATTTGTGCTCCGTTTTACCATTTACTACCTTGCTGTTTTTTTATTGTTCGCACTACAAAAAATCATATCTACTATCCATACTACACTTTTATCACCATCTCTTCGCTGAACTAGTGCACCTATACAATTTGCCATTGTATTGGGTGTGTTGGGGACACAAGAGATTTCTTGTATTTGATTGCAGGGTTGCTTGAGAGAGACTATCTTCATCCTACACCTCCCACGGATTGATAAACCTTAGGTCATCCACTTGAGGGAAAATTGCTACTGTCCTACAAAACTCTGCGCTTGGAGGCCCAACACAAGTCTACAAGAATAAAGTTACGTAGTAGTCATCAGGACGACACCTCCACATTCAACACACGTACGACCTGATGATGCCTTTGCCTCCTCGATCCAGCGAGCGATAGTGAAGTAGTAGCTCGAGTCCTCCGGCAGCACGATGGCATGGTGGTGGTGGTGGTGGCGAAATCTCAGCAGAGCTTCGCTAAGCACTACAGAGAAGAAGATGGCTATGAGGGAGAGGAGGAGCAGCGCCGTGGCACGAATAGATGTGTATTGGGTCGACTGTCCTCTCTCTACCTCTCTATATATAGGATAAGGGAGGAGGGGGTGGCGCCCCTAGGGTTTCCGCTAGGGGGGGCGGCGGCCAGGGTAGATGGGATCTACCCTAGGCAAACCCGAGGGTGACTTGCCTCCCAAGCCAAGTGGAGGATTGCCTCCCGAGCCAGGTGACACCCCACCTCCCCTGGTCATGTGGGATGGGGTAAGAGGGGCGCCCAGCCCCTTAGTGGGCTCATTTGCCCCCTCCCCTTGGCCCATGAGGCCCCCCAACACTTGCCGGGACCCCCCGAAACCCCTTTCGGTCATGCTGGTCATCACCTTGTACCCCCCGAACAATTCCAGACTCCAATACCCTTCGTCCAATATATCAATCTTCACCTCTGGACCATTCCTAAGTTCGTCGTCATGTCCGGGATCTCATCCGGGACTCCGAACAACCTTCGGTAACCACCATAATGACTCAACTATACTTATATCGTCACCAAACGTTAAGCGTGTTGACCCTGCAGGTTTGAGAACTATGCAGACATGACCGAGACATTTCTACGGTCAATAACCAATAGCAAGGCCTGGATGCCCATATTGGTTCCTACATATTCTATGAAGATCTTATCGGTCGAACCTCGATGTCAAGGATTCAGCTAATCCCATATGTAGTTCCCTTTGTCTATAGGTATGTTACTTGCCCGAGATTCGATCGTCGGTATCTCCATACCTAGTTCAATCTCGTTACCGGCAAGTCTCTTTACTCGTTTCGTAATACAAGATCCTGTGACTAACTCATTGGTCACACTGCTTGCAAGCTCATTGTGATATTGTATTACCGAGTGGGCCATGAGATACCTCTCCGTCATATAGAGTGACAAATCCCAGTCTTGATCCATGCCAACTCAACAGACACCCTTGGAGATACATGTAGAGCACCTTTATAGTCACTCAGTTACGTTGCAATGTTTGGTACACACAAGGTACTCATCCGGTTTCATTGAGTTGCATGATCTCATGGTCATAGGAACATATACTTGACATGCAGAAAACGATAGCAATAAACTTGACACGATCATATGCTACGTTTACAGTTTGGGTCTTGTCCATCACATCATTCTCCTAATGATGTGATCCCATTATCAAATGACAACTCATATCTATGGCTAGGAAACCATAGCTATCTTTGATCAACGAGCTAGTCTAGTAGAGGCTCACTAGGGACACGTTGTTGTCTATGTATCCACACATGTATCTGAGTTTCCGATCAATACAATTCTAGCATGGATAAGAAATGATTGTCATGAACAGGGAAATATGATAATAACCAATTTATTATTGCCTCTAGGGTATATTTTCAACAAAAGTACACCAGCTATTCTCTCCTGACAATTAGAAAAACCTTATTATAGCAAATATGTATTTTGTTTTATTTCAATTTGTTAGTGATATTATTGTTCGTACTTTTTTCATGATGATTAGCGTTGATTTCTGAGTTTTGTATTGAATTTTGTCATATTTTCCCCAGTCACCACAAGTTTGGTCTGGCCTATTAACTTCGCTTATTTTCTGTTCAATCATCTCTTTAACTCATGCAGATTACAATTTTTTTTCATCTTCACATTGATTGCCATGTCGACTTATGCATATTCTTGTCCAGGCTGGACCAAATTGAATGTAGATGTTGAGGTCGACGATACTACAATCGCTCAATCATTGTCTCTTCATAGTCATTCAGGCATGTTTTTAAAAAGGAAAAAGAATCACGCAGGCGGCTCTGAACTTGACCATGCTTCTCCATGGCCAACATACTTCATGTTGTGCACAATGTTGTCCTGGAATTTAACAATGAAGTGACTATGGAACTGATTTCCTTGCTTGTGAACAAGCTTATTTATTGAGATGATCTTCTCAGGACTTAATATGACACAGTATAAGGCAATGTTGTCAGATTTTTTTAAATCAAGGAATGTGATAGCTCATGATTTCGCAACTCATGGTACTAAAGCTTTGTGTTCTGGTCTGTTGCATGAGAAATTTTTGACCTATGCATGATGTCATCTTGATGTCATCTTGAGAAATATCTCTTGGCATTAAACATTGCTTTCCATTAAAAACTCAAGTTACTCCCATGATCCTCTCCGTTGAAAAAAATAACTGGTGATCCCATTTACTTGCGTCTGTAAAGTTTAACTAATGAATTACAATTTTTTACTTCAAAGCATAACAATACTGAAGTCTAAACATGACGTGGTTATGGAGGTGTAATGGCCTACCGTGAGTTCATGACTGCAATGCGGAGTTTCCCTTGTTTTCCATGCCAGCGGTGCCCGTGGTTGCGGATTAACCAAACTAATTGTAAGGGACACACTATATGTCTATACCATACTCTCTATTGTGTATGTCAAAACTAAAAAAGTGCCATTTGAATAATAAGATGTGTCTTGTGGAGACGTGTGCGCACGGGCAAGGCTACTAGTAAAGTTTAATAAATGAATTATAATTTTGACTTCAATGCATAACAATACTAAAGCCTAAACAAGACGTGGTTATGGAGGTGTAATGGCCAGCCATGAGTTCATTGTTATAGTGTGGCATTTCCCTTGTTTTTCATGCCAGGGGTGCCCGTGGTCGCTGATTAACCAACTAAGTGTAAGTGACACACTATATGTCTATACAGTATACTCTCTATTGTGTATGTAAAAAACTAAAAAAGTGCCATTCAATTGAATAATAAGATGCGTCTTTTGGAGACATGTGTGCACATGCAAGGCTACTGGTAAATGGTAAAGAGTAAAGTGACAGTGGGGTCGGGGTGTATGCGCGTGTTCCATATTCTATATGATTCAAAATTGGCAATTTTGTATTTGAATGCATTAATGTTCTTTTCACAACTTTCATCCCCGTTGTACATTAGAGTGTATTAAAATTTGAAAATCATAAAAACAATCTTTAGATTTATAGAATAAAAAAAACTACAAGCGTTATGCAGAAATCTCAACATTCGGAATTTGAAGCATATTAAGCGCATGCAATAGAAATCATGAAGATCGGAATTTGGATCCATGGAAAAAACGCTACCTGCAGGAAGGAATTGAATCGGCCGCCACTACTTGCACAACGTCGTCCTTGCTCTCTCGTGGCAGGTTGCTTGTGGAGTAGGGGGAGATCGGGGCTATGAGGGCATTCAGCACCAGCACCACCTGTCTGTGAAGGGGAAGGACGGCCGCCGCTGCTCTTCCCACGCTGCTGCTACTAGTGTTCCTGTGACAAGGTGGTTGTGACATGGAGGAAGTTGAATGGGAGATCGGGGCCTCGACGAGTTGTAGCACCTAGACGATCAAGAAGAACAGGGACAAAGGTTGGACGGGGTTGGTGGCGAAGGGTTTGCTCGAGCAGTCCCGGATTCGCTCTTATCCTTGTCCAGTAAAGCGGTCTATTTACTGCGGGGGCTGAGGGGATTTGGGCATGAGTTGGGTCGTGCTAGTTTGTGTGGTACCCATTTACGGTCCAGTATAACAACAAATGTTTACGAGAATCAGGTAACAATATAATTGAATGGTGGGTAACAAAAGATCGAACAAAACTAAACTTGATCATTCCACAGGCCGAGTCGGGTTCGGGCCGGGCTTGGCAAAACCCGAAGAAAAAAAAATCCCAAACCCGAACTCAGCCCGGCCCACATGAACAGTGGTATTTTTATTAAATTAACCATATTTAGGATATTATATTAATTTATTATACCTATATTTTCAGTAATATATATATGTCCATTAGGACTTTTTTCGGGATTTCGAGCAAGAAAGTGAAGCCCAAACTCGACCCGGATTTCGGGCTTCAGGTTCCAGCCTCCGGGTCGGGTTGTCCATGCACATGTCTAAACGAAACACGTTCCACGTTCTTGGGTGTGAGACACAAAGAGGCGAATACAAGTAGACAAGCGCGCCCAGGAGTAATGAAGAACTTCATATGGACCCAAGATTTTGAAAACATAGGAATAGAAACATATATATATAGAAACGTCGACATGCTAGATTGTACCAAAATCCAAAAACATCATTTGTTGAGGAGAATAATTTGGATATCTTACAGGGAAAGGGCAAACGAAGATATTAGTGCTTGATTGGAAGAAAAGGACAAAAAAGGTACATTGGGACTTTCAAAGGATTATTTTCCACCTTGCCGCCAAAGTATCCTGGCCACCAGCCCTCATTGCTGACAGAACCAACGCGGGAGGCAGCTCCACCTCTCCTTCCTTCGCATAGACACACCACTGAAGGAGGTCGAGTTCGATTGACCTGAAAGTGGATTAGGGGAGAAGCTGGGTGAAAAAGATCCGTCTAAGGATGACGCAGCGGAAGCGCGGATAAACAAAATATGGAAAACATAATCAAAGAGGAATTTCCCGGCACGGGAATGACAATGCATGGGACACATGAGTACACGTGGATATCCTTCACTGCAAAACATGATGATGGCTGCCCACCTCGCTAGATGTTCACTATGTCGTCTTCTCGTATTAACTGCGGTAATGAGACGACCGAACAAAGGGTGTCCTGCGGACATGGTCCCCAATCCTTGATTGGGTGGACCCAGGCCGAGGTTATTCGGCACAAGCGGCTCGAAAAGCGAGATGAAACGAACTCGACAGTATGTGTTTATTATATTCCTTTCTTTACATATGGTTGCTACACACAAACTGGTCGCCCCTATTGTTGTGTACCCGTCAAATGATTTCCACGTGTAGCATCTCTTCTTAGCACCTCCTTTATTTGCACCCGTCTGCTGGACGCCAATTGCTCGCCCTAGTATGCACATGGGGCTAGCGATCGTCTTTTATGTCATCTTGTCCTGGTTGGATGTTGGCTATCTACATGTACTATTATCGTTCGCTATCAGGACTTCGAATAGGGAAAGTTGAGGCCGCTCGTACTAATCGGACACTGGAGTTACGGATCAGACCAATATGGGTAGGATTGGTGCGATGACTAATATGGGCGAGTATTTAATTTGGTTATTTGACCCTGGCCTCTCCTTGCATGCCGACAATTTATCAACAATATCATCATGATACGTCCCAAACATATCTACTTTTTCAAACACTTCTGCTCTTGTTTAGGACTCTAATTTGCATGATTTGATGGAACTAACCCGCACTCATGGTGCTTTCAACAGAATTGCCATGATATTTTTTTTGTGTATAAATAAAAGTTTTCGGATTAAGCTAAAAATTTATGGAGATTATTTCTGGACAATATAAAAAATATTGACGAAGAGACATACTTGAGGGGGCCACCTAGGAGCCACGAGCTCATGGGGCGTGCTCCCCCTGCTAGGGTGCGCCTTGTGAGCTCATGACTCCCTCGAGCCTCCGTTTTCCCTAATTCCAACTCCATAAATACCATTTCAAGTAGAGAAAAATCATAGAAAAAGTTTTATCACGTTTTGCGAGACGGAGCCACCGCCACTTCATGTTCTTAATCGTGAATGCATTAATGTTCTTTTTAAAGCTTTCGTCCCTGCTATACAATAGACGTGTATTAAAAATTGAAAACCATAAAAACAATCTTTAGATTTATAGAATAAAAAATAGAAAATAAATACAAGTGTTAAGCAGAAATTTCAACATTCAAAATTCAAAGGATATTAGGCGCATGCAACAGAAATCACGAAGATCGGAGTTTGGATCCATGGAAAAAACGCTACCTTAAGGATGGAATGGAATCGTCCTCCGCCGTCGCTACTTGCGCAACGTCGTCCTGCTCCGTCGTGGCGGGTTGCTTGTGGAGTAGGGGGAGATCGGGGCTCTGGGGGCATTCAGTGCTAGCACCACCTGTCTCTGAAGGGGAAGGGCGACCGCCACTGCTCTTCCCATGCCGCCGCTACTAGTGTTACTATGACAAGGTGGTCGTGACATGGAGGAAGTTGAATGGGAGATCGGGGCCTCAACAAGTAGTAGCACCTAGACGACGAAGAAGAACTAGGACAGAGCCTGGACGGGGTCCGCGGCGGAGGGTTTGCTCGAGCAGTCTTGGGTTCGCTCTTATCCTTGTCCGGTAAAGCGGTCTATTTACGGCGGGGGCTGGGGGATTTGGGCTTGAGTTGGGCCGTGCTAGTTTGTGTGGTACCCGTTTATGGTCCAGTATAATAAAAAGTGTTTACGAGAATCGGGTAACAATATAATTGAGTGGTGGGTAACAAAAGTTCGAACCAGACTAAACTTGATCATTCCACGGACCGGGTCGGGTTTGAGCCGGGCTTGGCAAAACCCGAAAAAAATCCCAAAACCGAATCTGGCCTGGCCCAAACCACATGAACATTGGCATTTTTTTATTAAATTAATCATATTCGGAATATTATATCAATGTATTATACCTATATTTTGAATAATATACATATGGCCATTTGGTCTTTTTTCGGGCTTTCGAGCAAGAAAGTGAAGCCCAAACCCGGCCTGAATGTCGGGCTTCAGGTTCCAGCTTCCGGGTCGGGTTGTCCATGCACATGTCTAAACGAAACACATTCCAAACATTCTTGGGTGTGAGACACAAAGAGGCGAACACAAGTAGACAAGCGCGCCCAGGAGGAATGACGAACGTCATATGGGCCCAAGATTTGGAAAACATAGGAATAGAAACATATATATAGAAACTTGACATGCTAGATTGTACCAAAATCCAAAAACATCATTTGTTGAGGAGAATCGTTTGGATATCTTACAGGGAAAAGGGCAAACAAAGGTACTAGTGCTTGATTGTAAAGAAAAGGACAAAAAAGGTACATTGGAACTTCCAAAGGATTCTTTTCCACCTTGCTGCCAAAGTATCCTGGCCACCAGCCCTCATCGCCGACAGAACCTACGCGGGAGGCAGCTCCACCTCTCCTTCCTTCGCATAGACACACCACCGAAGGAGGTCGGGTTCGATTGACCTGAAAGTGGATTAGGGGAGAAGCTGGGTAAAAAGATCTGTCTAAGGATGAGGAAGCGGAAGCGCGGATAAACAAAATATGGAAAACATAACTAGAAAGGAATTTCCCGGCACGGGAATGGCAACACATGGGACAGATGAGTACACATGGGTACCCTTCACTGCAAAACATGATGATGGCAGCCCACCTCCCTAGATGGTCACTATGTCATCTTCTCGTATTAACTGCAGCAGATGAGACGAGCGAACAAAGGGTGTCCTGCGGAAATGGTCCCCAATGCTTGATTGGGTGGACCTGGGCCGAGCTATTCGGCACAAGTGGCTCAAAAAGCGAGATGAAGCAAACTTGACAGTTGGTGTTCATTCTATTCTTTTCTCTATGTATGGTTGCTGCACACGAACTGGTTGCCCCTCTTGTTCTGTACCCGTCAAATGATATCCATGTCTAGCCTCTCTTCTTAGCACCTCTTTATTTGTACCCATCTGCTGGACGCCAATTGCTTGCCCCTAGTATGCACATGGGGCTAGCGATCATCTTCTATATTATCTTGTCGTGGTTGGATGTTGGCTATCCACATGTATCATTCTCGTTCACTATCAGTACTTCCAATAGGGAAAGTCGAGGCCACTCGCACTAGTCGAATACCGGCGTTACGGAGCACACGAATAAGGGTAGGATTGGTGTGACGGCTCATATCGGCGAGTATTTAATTTGCTTATTTGACCTTGGCCACTCCTTGCATGCCAACAAGTAATCGGCAATAGCACCATGATATATCCAAACATATCTACCTTTTCTAACACTTTTGCTCTTATTTTGGACTCTAATTTGCATGATTTGAATGGAACTAACCCGGATTGATGGCGTTTTCAGCAGAATTGCCATGGTGTTATTTTTGTGCAGAAATAAAAGTTCTCGAATCAAGTTGAAAAATTTACGGAGATTATTTGTGGAAAATATAAAAAATGTTGACAGAGAGATCTACATGAGGGGGCCACAAATAATTGGGATACTCTTCGGGGATGACTGTAATTTGAGGAGTTCATGTATTCACCAGGTGTTAATGCTTTGTTTCAGTTCTCTATTAAAAGGAGGGCTTAATATCCTTTAGTTTCCATATGGACCCCGCTGCCACGGGAGGCTTTATTGTTACTTGCTACTTGTTACCAATTACCTTGCTACAAAACTATCTGTTGCCGCTACTTTCAGTGATAGTATTTATTCAGTTTGATTTCAATTTGATAGTGATGTTATTGTTCGTACTTTTTTTGTTTGTGATGATTAGCACTGATTTATGAGATTTGTATTGAATTTTGTCATATTTTTCCCAGTCACCACAAGTTTGACCGCCCTATTGATTTTGCTTGTTTCTGTTCAATCATCTCTTTAACTCCTGCAGATTATAGATATATTTTGTTTCGTCTTCACATCGATTGCCAAGTCAACTGATGCATATTCTTGTCCGGGCTGGACCAAACTGAATGTAGATGTTGAGGTCGATGATACTACAATGAGTCGATCATTGTCTCTTCATAGACTTTCAGGCACGTTTTTCAAAAGGAAAAAGAATGATGCAGGTGGCTCTGAACTTGACCATGCTTCTCCATGGCCAACATATTTCATGTCGTGCACAATGTTGTCTTGGAATCTGGCAATGAAGTGATTATGCAACTAATTTCCTTGCTTGTGGACAAGCTTATCTACGAGCTAGTCTTCTCAGGACTTAACATGACACAATATAAGCCAATGTTGTCAGATTTTTTTTGTTAAATCAAGGAATGTGATATCTCATGATTTCGTAACTCTCGGTACTAAAGCTTTGTGTTTTGGTGTGTTGCATGAGCACATTTTGACCTGTGCACGACGGCATCTGGATATTTCTTCCAATGTATTGTTCTCTTGGCATTAAACATAGATTTCCATTAAAATCTCAAGTTACTCCCATGATCCTCTCTGTTGGAAAAATTAACTGGTGATCCCATCTACTAGCGTCTTCAAAGTTTACCAAATGAATTACAATTTTTGACTTCAAAGCATATCAATACTGAAGCCTAAACATGACATGGTTATGGAGGTGTAATGGCAACCCATGAGTTCCTGGATGCATTGTGGTGTTTCCCTTGCTGTTCATGCCAGGGGAGCCCATGGTCGCGGATTAAACAAACTAAGTGTAAGTGACACACTATATGTCTATACCATATACTCCCTATTGTGTGTGTAAAAACAAAAAGAGTGCCATTCAATTGAATAACAAGATGTGTCTTCTGGAGACGTGTGTGCACGTGCAATGCTACTAGTAAAGCCTAACAAATGAATGACAATTTCTGACCTCATAGCAAAACAATACTAAAGCCTAAACATGGTGTGGTTATGGAGGTGTAACAGCGAACCACCGGTTTGTGGTAGCAATGTTGTGTTTCTCTTGTTGTTCATGCCAGTGGTAGCAGATTAACCAAACTAAGTGTAAGGGACACACTATATGTCTATACAATATACTCTCTATTGTGGATGTAAAAACTAAAAAAGTGCCATTCAATGAAATAATAAGATGTGTCTTGTGGAGACGTGTGTGCACGTGCAAGGCTACTAGTAAATGGTAAAGAGTAAAGTGACAGCGAGGGTCCGGGTGTATGCGTTCCCTATTCTATTTTGTTCAAAATTGGTAATTTTTTATTTGAATGCATTAATGTTCCTTTTAAAACTTTCAAACAATATTTAGATTTAAAACTTTTAAAATAGACATGTATTAAAATTTGAAAATCATAAAAACAATATTTAGATTTATAGAATAAAAATAAACAATAACTACAAGTGTTAAGCAGAAAATCTCAACATTCAGAATTTGAAGCATATTACGCGCATGCAATAGAAATCACAAAGATCGGAATTTGGATCCATGGAAAAAACGCTACCTGAAGGATGGAATAAAATCGGCCTCCGTCGACGCTACTTGTGGAACGTCGTCCTTGCTTCTTCGTGGCGGGTTGCTTGTGGAGTAGGGGGAGATCGGGGCTTCGGGGGCATTCAGCGCCAGCACCACCTGTCTGTGAAGGGGAAGGGCGGCCGCCGCTGCTCTTCCCACGCCGACGCTACTAGTGTTCCTGTGAGAAGGTGGTCGTGACATGGAGGAAGTTGAATGGGAGATCGGGGCCTCGACAAGTAGTAGCACCTAGACGAAGAATAAGAACTGGGACAAAGGCTTGACGGGGTCGGCGGCTGAGGGTTTGCTCGAGCAGTCCCTGGTTCGCTCTTAGCCTTGTCCGGTAAAGCGGTCTATTTAC
>NC_041389.1:445371581-445373166 GCF_002162155.2 Triticum dicoccoides | reverse complement strand
ATGTTATTGTTCGTACTTTTTTTGTTTGTGATGATTAGCACTGATTTATGAGATTTGTATTGAATTTTGTCATATTTTTCCCAGTCACCACAAGTTTGACCGCCCTATTGATTTTGCTTGTTTCTGTTCAATCATCTCTTTAACTCCTGCAGATTATAGATATATTTTGTTTCGTCTTCACATCGATTGCCAAGTCAACTGATGCATATTCTTGTCCGGGCTGGACCAAACTGAATGTAGATGTTGAGGTCGATGATACTACAATGAGTCGATCATTGTCTCTTCATAGACTTTCAGGCACGTTTTTCAAAAGGAAAAAGAATGATGCAGGTGGCTCTGAACTTGACCATGCTTCTCCATGGCCAACATATTTCATGTCGTGCACAATGTTGTCTTGGAATCTGGCAATGAAGTGATTATGCAACTAATTTCCTTGCTTGTGGACAAGCTTATCTACGAGCTAGTCTTCTCAGGACTTAACATGACACAATATAAGCCAATGTTGTCAGATTTTTTTTGTTAAATCAAGGAATGTGATATCTCATGATTTCGTAACTCTCGGTACTAAAGCTTTGTGTTTTGGTGTGTTGCATGAGCACATTTTGACCTGTGCACGACGGCATCTGGATATTTCTTCCAATGTATTGTTCTCTTGGCATTAAACATAGATTTCCATTAAAATCTCAAGTTACTCCCATGATCCTCTCTGTTGGAAAAATTAACTGGTGATCCCATCTACTAGCGTCTTCAAAGTTTACCAAATGAATTACAATTTTTGACTTCAAAGCATATCAATACTGAAGCCTAAACATGACATGGTTATGGAGGTGTAATGGCAACCCATGAGTTCCTGGATGCATTGTGGTGTTTCCCTTGCTGTTCATGCCAGGGGAGCCCATGGTCGCGGATTAAACAAACTAAGTGTAAGTGACACACTATATGTCTATACCATATACTCCCTATTGTGTGTGTAAAAACAAAAAGAGTGCCATTCAATTGAATAATAAGATGTGTCTTCTGGAGACGTGTGTGCACGTGCAATGCTACTAGTAAAGCCTAACAAATGAATGACAATTTCTGACCTCATAGCAAAACAATACTAAAGCCTAAACATGGTGTGGTTATGGAGGTGTAACAGCGAACCACCGGTTTGTGGTAGCAATGTTGTGTTTCTCTTGTTGTTCATGCCAGTGGTAGCAGATTAAACAAACTAAGTGTAAGGGACACACTATATGTCTATACAATATACTCTCTATTGTGGATGTAAAAACTAAAAAAGTGCCATTCAATGAAATAATAAGATGTGTCTTGTGGAGACGTGTGTGCACGTGCAAGGCTACTAGTAAATGGTAAAGAGTAAAGTGACAGCGAGGGTCCGGGTGTATGCGTTCCCTATTCTATTTTGTTCAAAATTGGTAATTTTTTATTTGAATGCATTAATGTTCCTTTTAAAACTTTCAAACAATATTTAGATTTAAAACTTTTAAAATAGACATGTATTAAAATTTGAAAATCATAAAAACAATATTTAGATTTATAGAATAAAAATAAACAATAACTACAAGTGTTAAGCAGAAAATCTCAA
>NC_041389.1:445369441-445369808 GCF_002162155.2 Triticum dicoccoides | reverse complement strand
TTCCCTTGTTGTTCTAAGTGTAAGTGACACACTATATGTCTATACCATATACTCTCTATTGTGTATGTAAAAACTAAAAAGTGCCATTCAATTGAATAATAAGATGTCTTGTGGAGACGTGTGTGCATGTGCAAGGCTACTAGTAAAGTCTAACAAATGAATTACAATTTTTGACCTCAAAGGAAAACAATACTGAAGCCTAAACATGGCGTGGTTATGGAGGTGTAATGCCAACCACAAGGTCGTGGCTGCAATGTTGTGTTTCTCTTGTTGTTCATGCCCATGGTAGGAGATTAACCGAACTAAGTGTAAGTGACACACTATATGTATATACCATATACTTTCTATTGTGTATGCAAAAAATAAA
>NC_041389.1:445365392-445367610 GCF_002162155.2 Triticum dicoccoides | reverse complement strand
TGGGCCGGGCTTGGCAAAACCCAAAGAAAAAATTCTGAAACTCGAACCCGGGACGGTCCGAACCACATGAACTGTGGTATTTTTTATTAAATTAATCATATTCAGGATATTATATTAATTTATTATACCTATATTTCGAATTATATATATATATATATATATATATATATATATATATATATATATATATATATATATATATATATATATATATATATATATATATATATATATATATATAGGCTTTCGAGCAAGAAAGTGAAGCCCAAACCCGGCCCGGATTTTGGGCTTCAGGTTCCAGCCTCCGGGTCGGGTTGTCCATGCACAAGTCCAAATGAAACACGTTCCAAATGTTCTTGGTTGTGAGACACAAAGAGGCGAACACAAGTAGACAAGCGCACACAGGAGTAATGAAGAACGTCATATGGAACCAAGATTTTGAAAACATAGGAATATAAACATATATATAGGAACGTTGACATGCTAGATTGTACCAAAATACAAAAGCATCATTTGTTGAGGAGAATCATTTGGATATCTTATAGGGAAAAGGGCAAACAAAGGTAGTAGTGCTTGATTGGAAACAAAGGGGCAAAAAAGGTACATTAAAACTTTTAAAGGATTCTTTTCCACCTTGCTGCCAAAGTATACTGGGCATCTGCCCTCATCACTGACAGAACCAACGCGGGAGGAGGCCCCGCCTCTCCTTCCTTCGCATAGACATGCCACCGGAGGTGGTCGGGTTCGATTGACCTGGAAGTGGATTAAAGGAGAAGCTGCGTAAAAAGATCCGTCTAAGGACGATGAAGCGGAAGCGCAGACAAACAAAATATGGAAAACATAACCAAAGAGGAATTTCCCGGCCCGGGAATGGCAACGCATGGGACACATGAGTACACATGGATATCCTTCACTACAAAACATGATGATGGCAGCCCAGCTCCCCAGATGGTCACTAAGTCGTCTTCTCATATTAACTGCGATAGATGAGATGACCAAACAAAGGGTGTCCTGCGGACATGGTCACCAATGCTTGATCGGGTGGACCCGGGCCGAGCTTATTCGGCACAAGCGGCTCGAAAAGCGAAATGAAACAAACTGGACAGTTGGCTTCATTTTATTCCTTTCTCTATATATGGTTGCTGCACATAAATTGGTCGCCCCTATTGTTGCGCACCCATCAAATGATTTCCACGTGTAGCGTCTCTTATTAGCACCTCCTTTATTTGCACCCATCTGTTGGATGCCAATTGCTTGCCCCTAGTATGCACGTGGGGCTAGCGATCGTCATGTATATTATCTTTTCCTGGTTGGATGTTGGCTATCCACATGTATCATTTTCGTTCACTATCAGGGTTTCGAATAGGGAAAGCCGAGGCCACTCGCACTAGTCAGACACCGGCATTACGGAGCAAAACGAATAAGGGTAGGATTGGTGCGACGACTCATATGGGGAAGTATTTAATTTGGTTATTTGACCTTGGCCACTCCTTGAATGCCGACAAGTTATCGGCAATAGCACCATGATACGTCCCAAACATATCTACTTTTCCAAACACTTTTGACCTGTGCATGTCGGCATCTTAATATTTCTTGTAATGTATTGTTCTCTTGGCATTAAACATTGCTTTCCATTAAAATCTCAAGGTACTCCCATGATCCTCTCTGCTAGAAAAAATAGTTGGTGATCCCATCTACTATCGTCTTTAAAGTTTAACAAATGAATTACAATTTTTGACTTCAAATCATAACAATACTAAAGCCCAAAAATGACATGGTTATGGACGTGTAATGGCCAACCATGAGTTCGTGGCTGCAATCTGGTGTTTCCCTTGTTGTTCATGCCAGGCGTGCCCGTGGTCGCAGATTAAACGAGCTAAGTGTAAGTGACACACTATATGTCTATACCATATACTCTCTATTGTGTATGTCAAAACTAAAAAAGTGCCATTCAATTGAATTATAAGATGTGTCTTGTGGAGACGTGTGTGCACGTGCAAGGCTACTAGTAAAGTCTAACAAATGAATTACAATTTTTGACGTCAAAGAAAAACAATACTGAAGCCTAAACATGGTGTGGTTATGGAGGTGTAATGGCCAACCACGAGGTCGTGGCTGCAATGTTGTGTTTCTCTTGTTGTTCATGCCCATGGTAGGAGATAAACCGAACTAAGTGTAAGTGAAACACTATATGTTTATACCATATACTCTCTATTCT
>NC_041389.1:445351470-445365382 GCF_002162155.2 Triticum dicoccoides | reverse complement strand
GTGGTCTGAGATTAACCAAACTAAGTGTAAGTGACACATTATATGTCTATACCATATACTCTTGATTGTGTATTTAAAAACTAAAAAAGTGCTATTCAATTGAATAATATGACGTGTCTTGTGGAGACATGTGTGCACGTGCAAGGCTACTAGTAAATGGTAAAGAGTAAAGTGACAGCGGCGGTCTGGGTGTATGTGCGTGTTCCCTATTCTATTTGGTTCAAAATTGGCAATTTTTTATTTGAATGCATTAATGTTCTTATTAAAGCTTTCAACCCTGTTGTACAATAGACGTGTATTAAAATTTGAAAATCATAAAAACTATCTTTAGATTTATAGAATAAAAAAAATAAAAAATAACTACAAGTGTTAAGCAGAAATCTCAACATTCATAATTTCAAGCATATTACGCGCATGAAATAGAAATTACGAAGATCGGAATTTGGATCCGTGGAAAAAATGCTACCTTAAGGATGGAACGGAATCGGCCTCCGTCGTCGCTACTTGCGCAACATCGTCCTTGCTCCGTCATGGCGGGTTGCTTGTGGAGTTGGGGGGGGGGATCGGGGCTTCGGGGGCATTCAGCGCCAGCACCACCTGTCTGTGAAGGGGAAGGGCGGCCGCCGCTGCTCTTCCCACGCCGACGCTACAAGTGTTCCTGTGATGGTCATGACATGGAGGAAGTTGAATGGGATTGGGGCCTCGACAAGTAGTAGCACCTAGACGAAGAAGAACTAGGAGAGAGGCTGGATGGGGTCGGCGGCTAAGGGTTTGCTCGAGCAGTCCCTGGTTTGCTCTTATCCTTGTCCGGTAAAGCGGTCTATTTACGGTGGGGGCTGGGGGGATTTGGGCTTGAGTTGGGCCGTGCTAGTTTGTGTGGTACCAATTTACGGTCTAGTATAACCAAAAACGTTTACGAGAATCGGGTAACAATATAATTGAATGGTGGGTAACAAAAGTTTGAACCAAACTAAACTTGATCATTCCACGGGCCGGGTCGGGTTTGGGCCGGGCTTGGCAAAACCCAAAGAAAAAATTCTGAAACTCGAACCCGGGACGGTCCGAACCACATGAACTGTGGTATTTTTTATTAAATTAATCATATTCAGGATATTATATTAATTTATTATACCTATATTTCGAATTATATATATATATATATATATATATATATATATATATATATATATATATAGGCTTTCGAGCAAGAAAGTGAAGCCCAAACCCGGCCCGGATTTCGGGCTTCAGGTTCCAGCCTCCGGGTCGGGTTGTCCATGCACAAGTCCAAATGAAACACGTTCCAAATGTTCTTGGTTGTGAGACACAAAGAGGCGAACACAAGTAGACAAGCGCACACAGGAGTAATGAAGAACGTCATATGGAACCAAGATTTTGAAAACATAGGAATATAAACATATATATAGGAACGTTGACATGCTAGATTGTACCAAAATACAAAAGCATCATTTGTTGAGGAGAATCATTTGGATATCTTATAGGGAAAAGGGCAAACAAAGGTAGTAGTGCTTGATTGGAACCAAAGGGGCAAAAAAGGTACATTAAAACTTTTAAAGGATTCTTTTCCACCTTGCTGCCAAAGTATACTGGGCATCTGCCCTCATCACTGACAGAACCAACGCGGGAGGAGGCCCCGCCTCTCCTTCCTTCGCATAGACATGCCACCGGAGGTGGTCGGGTTCGATTGACCTGGAAGTGGATTAAAGGAGAAGCTGCGTAAAAAGATCCGTCTAAGGACGATGAAGCGGAAGCGCAGACAAACAAAATATGGAAAACATAACCAAAGAGGAATTTCCCGGCCCGGGAATGGCAACGCATGGGACACATGAGTACACATGGATATCCTTCACTACAAAACATGATGATGGCAGCCCAGCTCCCCAGATGGTCACTAAGTCGTCTTCTCATATTAACTGCGATAGATGAGATGACCAAACAAAGGGTGTCCTGCGGACATGGTCACCAATGCTTGATCGGGTGGACCCGGGCCGAGCTTATTCGGCACAAGCGGCTCGAAAAGCGAAATGAAACAAACTGGACAGTTGGCTTCATTTTATTCCTTTCTCTATATATGGTTGCTGCACATAAATTGGTCGCCCCTATTGTTGCGCACCCATCAAATGATTTCCACGTGTAGCGTCTCTTATTAGCACCTCCTTTATTTGCACCCATCTGTTGGATGCCAATTGCTTGCCCCTAGTATGCACGTGGGGCTAGCGATCGTCATGTATATTATCTTTTCCTGGTTGGATGTTGGCTATCCACATGTATCATTTTCGTTCACTATCAGGGTTTCGAATAGGGAAAGCCGAGGCCACTCGCACTAGTCAGACACCGGCATTACGGAGCAAAACGAATAAGGGTAGGATTGGTGCGACGACTCATATGGGGAAGTATTTAATTTGGTTATTTGACCTTGGCCACTCCTTGAATGCCGACAAGTTATCGGCAATAGCACCATGATACGTCCCAAACATATCTACTTTTCCAAACACTTTTGACCTGTGCATGTCGGCATCTTAATATTTCTTGTAATGTATTGTTCTCTTGGCATTAAACATTGCTTTCCATTAAAATCTCAAGGTACTCCCATGATCCTCTCTGCTAGAAAAAATAGTTGGTGATCCCATCTACTATCGTCTTTAAAGTTTAACAAATGAATTACAATTTTTGACTTCAAATCATAACAATACTAAAGCCCAAAAATGACATGGTTATGGACGTGTAATGGCCAACCATGAGTTCGTGGCTGCAATCTGGTGTTTCCCTTGTTGTTCATGCCAGGCGTGCCCGTGGTCGCAGATTAAACGAGCTAAGTGTAAGTGACACACTATATGTCTATACCATATACTCTCTATTGTGTATGTCAAAACTAAAAAAGTGCCATTCAATTGAATTATAAGATGTGTCTTGTGGAGACGTGTGTGCACGTGCAAGGCTACTAGTAAAGTCTAACAAATGAATTACAATTTTTGACGTCAAAGAAAAACAATACTGAAGCCTAAACATGGTGTGGTTATGGAGGTGTAATGGCCAACCACGAGGTCGTGGCTGCAATGTTGTGTTTCTCTTGTTGTTCATGCCCATGGTAGGAGATAAACCGAACTAAGTGTAAGTGAAACACTATATGTTTATACCATATACTCTCTATTCTGTATGTAAAAACTGAAAAGGTGCCATTCAATTGAATGATAAGATGTGTCTTGTGGAGACGTGTGTGCACTGCAAGGCTAGTAGTAAATGGTAAAGAGTAAAGTGACAGCGTGGGTCGGGGTGTATGCATTAATGTTGTACAATAGATGTGTATTAAAATTTGAAAATCATAAAAACTACCTTTAGATTTAGAGAAAAAAATAAAAAATAACTACAAGTGTCAAGGAGAAATCTCAGCATTCGGAATGCATGCAATAGAAATCACGAAGACCAGAATTTGGATCCATGGAAAAAATGCTACCTGAAGGATGGAGTGGAATCGGTCGCCGCCGCCGCTACTTGTGCAACGTCGTCCTTGCTCCGTCATGGCAGGTTGCTTGTGGAGTAGGGGAAGATCGGGGCTCCGGGGGCATCCAGCGCCAGCACCACCTGTCTTTGAAGGGGAAGGGCGGCCGCCGCTGCTCTTCCCACACCGCCGCTACTAGTGTTCCTGTGACAAGGTGGTCGTGACATGAAGGAAGTTGAATGCGAGATCGGGGCCTCGACGAGTATTAGCACCTAGACAATGAAGAAGAACTGGGACAGAAGATGGGTGGGGTCGGCGGCGGAGGTTTTGCTCAAGTAGTCCCGGGTTCGCTCTTATCCTTGTCCTGTAAGGCAGTCTATTTACGGTGGGGGTTGGGGGGATTTGGGCTTGAGTTGGGCTGTGCTAGTTTGTGTGGCACCCATTTACGGTCTAGTATAACCAAAAATATTTACGAGAATTGGGTAACATCATAATTGAATGGTGGGTAATAAAAGTTCGAACCAAACTAAACTGATCATTCCATGGGCCGGGCTTGGCCAAACCCGAAGAAAAAAAATCCTAAACCCGAACCCGGCCCGGCCCGAACCACATGAACATTGACATTTAAATATTAAATCATATATATATATATACATATATATATATATATATATATATATATATATATATATATATATATATATATATATATGGCCATTTGGTCTTTTTTTGGGCTTCCGAGCAAGAAAGTGAAGCCCAATCCCGGCCCGAATGTCAGGCTTCAGGTTCCGGCCTTCGGGCGGGTTGTCCATGCATAGGTCTAAACCAAACACGTTCCAAACGTTCTTGAGTGTGAGACACAAAGAGGCGAACACAAGTAGACAAGCGCACCCAGGAGTAATGAAGAACCTCATATGGACCCAAGATTTTATATATATAGAAATGTCCACATGCTAGATTGTACCAAAAACCAAAAACATCATTTGTTGAGGAGAATCGTTTGGATAACTTACATGGAAAAGGGCAAACATAGGTACTAGTTCTTGATTGGAAAGAAAAGGAAAAAAAGGTAAATTAGAACTTTCAAAGGATTCTTTTCCACCTTGCCGCCAAAGTATCCTGGCCACCCGCCCTCATCGCCGACAGAACCAACGAGGGAGGCAGCCCTGCCTTCCCTTCCTTCGCATAGACACGCCACTGGAGATGGTTGGGTTTGATTGACCTGAAAGTGGATTGGGGAAGAAGCTGTGTGAAAAAGATCCGTCTAAGGATGACGAAGCAGAATCACGGATAAACAAAATGTGGAAAACATAACCGGAGAGGAATTTCCCATCTCGGGAATGGCAATGCATGGGACACATGAGTACACGTGGATATCATTCAGTACAAAACATGATGATGAAGCCCAGCTCCCCAGATGGTCACTAAGTCGTCTTCTCGTATTAACTGTGACAGATGAGAGGTCCGAACAAAGGGTGTCATGAGGACATGGTCCCCAATGCTTGATCGAGTGGACCCAGGTGGAGCTTGTTTGGCACAAGCGGCTCGAAAAGCGAGAGGAAACAAACTCGACAATTGGCGTTCATTCTATTCCTTTCTCTTTATATGGTTGCTACACACGAACTAGTCGCCCCTATTGTTGTGTACCTGTCAAATGATTTCCACGTGTAGTGTCTTTTCTTAGCACCTCCTTTATTTGCACCCATCTACTGGACGCCAATTGCTCGCACCTAGTATGGATATGGGGCTAGTGATCGCCTTTTATGTTATCTCGTCTTGGTTGGATGTTGGCTATCCACATGTATCATTCTCGTTTGCTATCAGGACTTCGAATAGGGAAAGCCGAGGGCACTCGCACTAGTCAGACACCGGCGTTGCGGAGCATAAGAATAAGGGTAGGATTGGCGCGACGACTCATATGGGCGAGTATTAATTTAGTTATTTGACCGTGGTCTGAGATTAACCGAACTAAGTGTAGGTGACACACTATATGTATATACCATATACTCTCGATTGTGTATGTAAAAACTAAAAAATTCCTATTCAATTGAATAATAAGATGTGTCTTGTGGAGACTTTGTGCACGTGCAAGGCTACTAGTAAATGGTAAAGTGCAAAGTGACAGTGGGGGTCACAGTGTATGCGCTTGTTCCCTATTCTATTTGGTTCAAATTGGCAATTTTTTATTTGAATGTATTAATGTTATCTTTAAAGATTTCATCCCTGCTGTACAATAGACGTGTATTAAAATTTGAAAATCATAAAAAATATATTTAGATTTACAGAATAAAAAATAAAAAATTACTACAAGCATTAAGCAGAAATCTCAACATTCAGTATTTGAAGCATATTACACGCATGGACTAGAAATCATGAAGATCGGAATTTGGATCCATGGAAAAAACGCTACCCTGAAGGATGGAATTAAATCGGCCACCGCCGCCATTACTTGCGCACGTCATCTTTGCTCCGGTGTGGCGGGTTGCTTGTGGAGTAGGGGGAGATTGGGGATCTGGGGGCATTCAGCGCTGCGCCACCTGTCTATGAAGGGGAAGTGTTGCCATGCTGCTCTTCTGAGGCCATCGCTACTGGTATTCCAGTGACGAGGTGGTCATGACATGGAGGAAGTTGAATGGGAGATCGGGGCCTCAATGAGTAGTAGAACCTATATGACGAAGAAGAACTGGGACAGAGGTTGGACAATGTCGGTGGTGGAGGGTTTGCTTGAGGGGTCCCGGGTTCACTCTTACCCTTGTCTAGTAAAGCGGTCTATTTACTGCGGGGGGCTGGGGGGATTTAGGCTTGATTTGGGCCATGCTAGTTTGTGTGGTTCCCATTTACGGTCCAGTATAACCAAAAATGTTTACAGGAATCAAGTAACAATATACTTGAATGGCAGGTAAGAAAAGTTCGAACCAAACTAAACCTGATCATTCCACGAGCCGGGTCGGGTTCGGTCGGGGCTTGGCAAAACTCAAAGAAAAAATCGCAAGCCCGTACCCAGCCTGAACCACATGAATAGTGGTATTTTTATTAAATTAATCATATTCGGGATATTATAATAATTTATTATACCTATATTTCAAATAATATATATATGACCATTTTGGGTTTTTTCGAGCTTTCGAACGAGAAAGTGAAGCCCAAACCCGATTGGAATATCGGGCTTCAGGTTCTGGCCTCTGAGCTGAGTTGTACATGCACAAGTCTAAACCAAACACGTTCCAAATGTTCTTGGGTGTGAGACACAAAGAGGTGAACACAAGTAGACAAGCATGCTCAGGAGTAACGAAGAAACTCATATGGACCCAAGATTTTGAAAATGTAGGAATACAAACATATATACACACACACTAGATGACTAAGATGTTGAGGAGAATCATTTCTATATCTTGCAAGGAAAAGGGAAAACGAAGGTACTAGTGCTTGACAGGAAAGGAAAGGACAAAAAAGGTACATTTGAACTTTCAAAGGATTCTTGATACGTCTCCAACGTATTTATAATTTTTTATTGTTCCATGATATTATTGTATCAATCTTTGATGTTTTTTATACATTTACAAGCAACGATATATCATTTTTTGGGACTAACCTACTAACTTAGTGCCTAGTGTCAGTTGTTGTTGTTGATTGTTTTTTAGTTTGCAGCGTATCAGTACCAAATGAAGTCCAAATGCCACGAAACTTCTTGGAGATTTTTTTTTCTGGCAATAAGAGACTCTGGAAGCTTCGCGAGGGGATGAGAAGATGGAGTTGTAGCCCAAAAGGCACCAGGGCACGTCCAGGGGGTAGAGCATGCTCCGGTACCTTGTGGGGCCCATATGGCTCCGTTTGACTTAACTCGGCCTCTATAAATTCTCGAAAATCAGGAAACTTACTAGGGAGTCCATGAAATACTTTTTCCGCTGCCGCAAGCCTCTGTTCTTGAGAGATCCCATTTGGGGACCTTTTTTGGCACTTCGCTGGAGGGGGATTCAATCACGGAGGGGCTCTACATCAACTTGTTACCCTTCTGATGATGCGTGAGTAGTTTACCAGAAACCTACGGGTCCATAGTAGTAGCTAGGTGGCTTCTTCTTTCTTGATGTTCTTCAATACAATGTTCTCCTTGATGTTCTTGGAGTTCTATCCAATGTAATTCTTTTTTTGCGGTGTATTTGTTGGGATCTAATGAATTGTGAGTTTATGATAAGATCTATCCATGAATATTATTTGAGTTTTCTTTGAACTCTTTTATAGCTTCGTATTTCTTCTCTGATCTATTGATTTGGTTTGGCCAACTAGATTGATTTATCTTGTCATGGGAAGAGGTGCTTTGTGATGGGTTCGATCCCACGGTGCTCAATCCCAATGACAGAAGGGGACATGACACGCATGTATCGTTGCTATTAAGGGTAAAAAGATGGGGTTTGTTCATGCATTAGTTATCCTGTCTAGATCATGTCATCTTGCTTAAGTCGTTACTCCGTTTCTTGTGAACTTAATACACTAGATGTATGCTGGATAGTGGTCGGTGTGTGGAGTAATCGTAGTAGATGCAAAACTGTTTCGGTCTACTTGTCTTGGACGTGATGCCTATATACATGATCATTGCCTTGGATATCATTATAATTATTTGCTTTTCTATGAATTGCCCAACAGTAATTTTCTACCCATCGTATGTTATTTTCTCGAGAGAAGCCTCTAGTGAAAACTATGGCCCTCGGGTCTATCTTTTATTATATATTAGATCTAAAAATACCTTGCTGCAATTTTCTTTTATTTTTTATTTTTCATTTTTGTCAGATCTATCTATTAAAAAATATATCGTTTAATCTTGATCATAACTATTGACGGATTGACAACCCCTCTACACATTGGGTTGCAAGTATTTGTTGTTTGTGTGCAGGTGTTGTTTACATAGTGTTGCTTGGTTCTCCTACTAGTTGGTAACCTTGGTTTCATAACTGAGGGAAATATTTATCTCTACTGAAAATATAATGATAAAAATAGACCCGGTGGCCATAGGTTTCACTAGAGGCTTCTCTCTTGAAGAAATAATATGGTGGGTAAACAAATTACTGTTGAGCAATTGATAGAAAAGCGCATAGTTATGACGATATCTAAGGCAATTATCATGAATACGGGCATCACGTCCGTGACAAGTAGACCGACTCCTGCCTGCATCTACTACTATTACTCCACAGATCGACTGCTATCCAGCATGCATCTAGAGTATTAAGTTCATAAAGAACGGAGTAACGCCTTAAACAAGATGGCATGATGTAGAGGGATAGATCCAATCAATATGCTAAAAACCCCATCTTTTTATCCTTAATGGCAACAATACAATATGTGCCTCACTACCCCTTCTGTCACTGGGTGAGGACACTGCAAGATTGAACCCATCACAAAGTGATAACCCACAAGTATAGGGGATTGCAACAGTTTTTGAGGGTAGAGTATTCAACCCAAATTTATTGATTCGACACAAGGGGAGCCAAAGAATATTCTCAAGTATTAGCAGTTGAGTTGTCAATTCAACCACACCTGGATAACTTAATATCTGCAGCAAAGTATTTAGTAGCAAAGTAATATGGAGGTAACGGTAACGGTAGCAAAAGTAACAGTAGCGGTTTTGTAGTAATTGTAACAGTGGCAACGGTAAAGTAAGTAAGTAAAGAGCAATATGTGAAAAGCTCGTAGGCATTGGATCAGTGATGGGTAATTATGTCGGATGTGATTCCTCATGCAACAGTTATAACATAGGGTGACACAGAACTAGCTCCAGTTCATCAATGTAATGTAGGCATGTATTTCGAATATAGTCATACGTGCTTATGGAAAAGAACTTGCATGACATCTTTTGTCCTACCCTCCCGTGGCAGAGGGGTCCTATTGGAAACTAAGGGATATTAAGGCCTCCTTGTAATAAAGTATCGGACCAAAGCATTAACACTTAGTGAATACATGAACTCCTCAAACTACGGTCATCACCGGGAGTGGTCCCGATTATTGTCACTTCGGGGTTACCGGATCATAACACATAATAGGTGACTATAGACTTGCAAGATAGGATCAAGAACTCACATATATTCATGAAAACATAATAGGTTCAGATCTGTAATCATGGCACTTGGGCCCTAGTGACAAGCATTAAGCATAGCAAAGTCATAGCAACATCAATCTCAGAACATAATGGATACTAGGGATCAAACCCTAACAAAACTAACTCGATTACATGATAAATCTCATCCAAGCCATCACCGTCCAACAAGCCTACGATGGAATTACTCATGCACGGTGGTGAGCATCATGAAATTGGTGATGGAGGATGGTTGATGATGACGACGGCGACGGATTCCCCTCTCCAGAGCCCCAAACGGACTCCATATCAGCCCTCCCAAGAGAGATTAGGGCTCGGCGGCGGCTCCGTATTGTAAAACGCAATGAATCCCTCTCTTCGATTTTTTCTCCCCGAACGTGAATATATAGAGTTGGAGTTGAGGTCGGTGGAGCACCAGGGGGCCCACGAGGCAGGGGGCGCGTCCAGGGGGTAGGGCGCGCCCCCCACCCTTGTGGACAGGGTGTGGGCCCCTGGCCTTGATTCTTTCACCAGTATTTTTTATTAATTCCAAAAATATTCTTCGTCGAGTTTCAGGTCATTCTGAGAACTTTTATTTCTGCACACAAAAATAACACCATGGCAATTCTGCTGAAAACAGCGTCAGTCCAGGTTAGTTCCATTCAAATCATGCAAGTTAGAGTCCAAAACAAGGGCAAAAGTGTTTGGAAAAGTAGGTACGATGGAGACGTATCAATTCCCCGAAGCTTCAACCTTTGCTTGTCCTCAGGCAATTCAGTTGACAAACTGAAAGTGATAAAGAAAAACTTCTACAAACTCTGTTTGCTCTTGCTGTTGTAAATATGTAAAGCCAGCATTCAAGTTTTCAGCAAAGATTATGAACTAACCACATTCACAATAACATCTAGGTCTCATATTTACTCATATCAATGGCATAATCAACTAGCGAGCAATAATAATAAATCTCGGATGACAACACTTTCTCAAAACAATCATAATATGATATAACAAGATGGTATCTCGCTAGCCCTTTCTGAGATTGCAAAACATAAATGCCGAGCACCCCTGAAGATGAAGGACTGACTAGACATTGTAATTCATGGTAAAAGAGATTCAGTCATAGTCATACTCAATATAAATTAATAGTAATGCATGCAAATGACAACGGTGCTCCCCAACTGGTGCCTTTTAATAAGAGGATGATGACTCAACATAAAAGTAAATAGATAGGCCCTTCACAGAGGGAAGCAGGGATTTGTAGAGGTGTCAGAGCTCAAGTTTTGAAACAGAGATAAATAATATTTTGAGCGGCATAATTTCATTGTCAACATAACAACCGAGAGATCTCGATATCTTGCATGCTACACACATTATAGGCGGTTCCCAAACAAAATGGTAAAGTTTATACTCCCCCACCACCAACAATCATCAATCCATGTCTTGCCCGAAACAATGGGTGCCTCCAACTAACAACAATCCTGGGGGAATTTTGTTTGCAATTATTTTGATTTGATTTGAGCATCGGACTAGGCATCTCGGTTACCGGCCATTTTCTCGTGAGTGAGGAGCAGAGTCCACTCCTCGTGAGAATAACCCACCTAGCATGGAAGATATAGACAACCCTAGTTGATACATGAGCTGTTCGAGCATACAAAACAGAATTTCATTTGAAGGTTTAGAGTTTGGCACATACAAATTTACTTGGAACGACAAGTAGATACTGCATATAGGAAGGTATGGTGGACTCATATGGAATAACTTTGGGATTTATGGAAGTGGATGCACAAGAGTATTCCCGCTTAGTACAAGTGAAGGCTAGAAAAGACTAGGAAGCGACCAACTAGAGAGTGACAACAGTCATGATCATGCATTAAAATTAATCAACACTGAGTGCAAGCATGAGTAGGATATAAATCACCATGAACATAAATATCATGGAGGCTATGTTGATTTTGTTTCAACTACATGCGTGAACATGTGCCAAGTCAAGCCACTCGAATCATTCAAAGGAGGATACCACCCTATCATACCACATCACAACCATTTTAATAGCATGTTGGCACGCAAGGTAAACCATTATAAACTCCTAGCTAATTAAGCATGGCATGAGCAACTATAATCTTAATTGTCATTGCAAACATTTTTATTCATAATAGGCTGAATCAGGAACGATGAACTAATCATATTTACAAAAACAAGAGAGGTCAAGTTCATACCAACTTCTCTCATCTCAATTAGTCCATCATATATCGTCATTATTGCCTTTCACTTGCACGACCGAACGGTGTGGAAAATAATAATAGTGCATGTGCATTGGACTAAGCTGGAATCTGCAAGCATTTAATACAAAGGAGTAGACAAGGTAATATGGGCTCTTGGTTAGATCAACAATAATGCATATGAGAGCCACTCAACATTTTCATCGTGGTCTTCTCCTCTCGACCCCCAAAGAAAAGAAAATAAATAAAACTATTTACACGGGAAAGCTCCCAACAAGCAAAAGAAGAACGAGAAATCTTTTTGGGTTTTATTTTAATTACTACTACTACAAGCATGGAAAGTAGACTAACTATTTTTTTGGTTTTTCTTAAGGTTATTTAAACACACAAGAAGAAGGCTTAGAAAAGAAAAGAAACTAGCATGGATATTACAATGGAAAAGTATGAGCACCGACAACTAGCATGAGTGTGTGAACATGAATGTAATGTCGGTGAGAAATATGTACTCCCCCAAGCTTAGGCTTTTGGCCTAAGTTGGTCTATGGCCATTGCTGTCCTGACGGATATCCAAAGTTGTAGTCGGGGTTGTACTGAGATGCAGCAGCTACTGCCTGACGAGCTGCACCTTGGAGGCGAGCTGCCTCCGTCCTCCTCTCATATTCTTTTGCCTCCTCCCTGATTATAAAGTATCTCCTTTTTGCCTGAAAGTCAAAGAAAGTGGGAGCAGGGAGAGCAAAATGGACAGTACGCCGTCTGTCAAAGATTAGTCGGTACTGGAGGAACTATTCATTCCTCTCAAGAAATTAATGGCTAACCATGGAACTATAATCTAGATAAGCAGGAGGCAACTCCATGTCACTTCCGTGTATGGGTACACCAAGATAATTAGCTACACGAGTTGCATAAATCCCACCAAACAAATCTCCACATGTACCATTGATACGTCTCCAATGTATCTATAATTTTTGATTGTTCCATGCTATTATATTACCTGTTTTGGATGTTTATGGGCTTTACTAAGCACTTTTATATTATTCTTGGGACTAACCTATTAACCAGAGGCCCAGCCCATATTGCCGTTTTTGCCTATTTCAGCGTTTCGCGGAAAAGGAATATCAAACGGAGTCCAAACGGAATGAAACCTTTGGGAGAGTTATTTTTGGAACAATAGCAATCCAGGAGACTTGGAGTAGACGTTAGGGAAGCTTCGAGGAAGCCACGGGGCAGGGAGGCACGCCCTACCCCCTGGGCGCGCCCCCCACCCTCGTGGGCCCCTCGTGGCTCCCCTCACCGACTTCTTTCGCCTATATATATCCATATACCCTGAAAACATCCAGGAGGACAATAGATCGGGAGTTCCACCGCCGCAAGCCTTTGTAGCCACCAAAAACCAATCGGGACCCTGTTCCGGCACCCTGCTGGAGGGGAGATCCCTCACCGGTGGCCATCTTCATCATCCCGGCGCTCTCCATGACAAGGAGGGAGTAGTTCACCCTGGGGGCTAAGGGTATGTACCAGTAGATATGTGTTTGATCTTTCTCTCTCTCGCACTACTAGGAAAAGGCCTACTAATGGCGCACCAGTTTTGCCTACTAATGGCGCACTACTGGTGCGCCATTAGTATCACGCCACTAGTATTTTTTACTAATGGCGCACCAGTGGTGCGCCATTAGTATCTGGTATACTAATGGCGTACCACCGGTGCGCCATTAGTATAGGCCACGGTGCGCCATTAGTATAGGCCACTGGTGCGCCATTAGTATAGGCCACGGTGCGCCATTAGTATTTTTGAATTTTGAAGGCGGGAAAATAGTAGTGGCGCACTGTCTAACCCCCACCGTGCGCCATTGCTATTTTTGAATTTTGAATTTGGATCTAGATCGCGATTTTTTTGCCCATTTTTTGCTCGTTTTTTTGCACGATATTATTTCAAATTTTGTTCCCGTTTTTGGATCTTGTACGTTCTTTTGTCGTGTTCTTTTGCTGGAGAGGAGTTCGCCGGAGAGGAGTTCGCTGGAGAGGAGGAGGAGGAGGTGACCGCAGAGGCGCTCGCCTACATCGCCGGAGAGGAGGAGGAGGTCGCCGGAGAGGAGTTCACCGGAGCATCGGAGAGGAGGAAGGAGAAACCATGAGGGGATGGGAGGAGAGGAGGGAGGAGGAGCTCACCGGAGA
>NC_041389.1:445320045-445351100 GCF_002162155.2 Triticum dicoccoides | reverse complement strand
GGAGGATCTCACCGGAGATGAGGGAGGAGGGCTCACCGGAGAGGAGGGAGGAGAAACTGTGAGGGGAGGCGAGGGGAGGAGAGGAGAGGAGGGAGGAGGAGGTCGCCGGAGAGGAGGAGGAGGTCGCCGGAGAGGAGGAGGGTAGTATGGTGGAGGAGAGAAGGGAAGATGGAGTGGAGGAGTGGAGGAGATGTCGAGTGGAGGAGAAAAATGAAGAGGTTAGGAGGAGAGGACACGCCCAGCCATATATACGGCATAGTAATGGCGCACCGTGGGCAGGTGCGCCATTACTATTTTTTTATTTTTTTTATTTATTTTGAATTTTGAAGGCAGGAAGATACTAATGGCGCACCATGGGCAGGTGCGCCATTAGTAACCATTTTTTTATTTTTTTATTTATTTTGAATTTTGAAGGCGGGAAGATAGTAATGGCGCACCATGGGCAGGTGCGCCATTAGTAAGTTTGAATTTTTTGAACTTTTTGCCTCTCCTGATCTTAAAAGCCCCGTATCTTTTTTTCTGTTAGGTTTTTGAGGATTTTGAAAATGTTTAATGGGGTTCCCCCAGTTAAATTCGGATGTAAGTTTTCGAGTAGATGATTTTTCATATAAAAAACTTTTTCATCCGAGTTCGTATGCAAAAGTTATGCCCATTTTACAAATTCTCGAGAGATTTTGCAAAAAGTCGAAAATTCATGTTTGTAAATTTTGCTAACAACTAGACCACATATCACATGGGAATCTTATTTTCTTTTATTTTTTTGATATTTCTACCATTTTCTTTTATTTTTTTGAAACTGAAAAGGCGGTCCAGGGGGGGGTGCATTCGGGGGAATGTTTGGGCCAAATTACTAATGGAGCACCGTGGGATGGTGCGCCATTACTAGTTCAACTAGTAATGGCGCACCACTCCCACGGTGGGCCATTAGTAGTTTTGAAAAATTAAAAAAAAATTACTAATGGCGCGCCGTGGGATGTGGTGCGCCATTAGTATTTGCACACTAATGGCGCACCAACACATGGTGCGCCATTAGTATTTAGTAATGGCGCACCACATTTACAGTGCGCCATTAGTGTCCATCCCATCTATAGCCCTTTTCCTAGTAGTGTCGTGTTCTTGATTCGGCACGATCTTGATGTACCGCGAGCTTTGCTATTATAGTTGGATTTTATAATGTTTCTCCCCCTCTACTCTCTTGTAATGGATTGAGTTTTCCCTTTGAAGTTATCTTATCAGATTGAGTCTTTAAGGATTTGAGAACACTTGATGTATGTCTTGCATATGCTTATCTATGGTGACAATGGGATATTCACGTGATCTACTTGATGTATGTTTTGGTGATCAACTTGCGAGTTCAGTGACCTTGTGAACTTATGCATAGGGGTTGGCACACGTTTTCGTCTTGACTCTCAGGTAGAAACTTTGGGGCACTCTTTGAAGTACTTTGTGTTGGTTTGAATAGATGAATCTGAGATTGTGTGATGCATATCGTATAATCATGCCCATGGATGCTTGAGGTGACATCGGAGTATCTAGGTGACATTAGGGTTTTGGTTGATTTGTGTCTTAAGGTGTTATTCTAGTATGAACTCTAGGATAGATCGAACGGAAAGAATAGCTTCATGTTATTTACTACGGACTCTTGAATAGATCAATAAGAAAGAATAACTTTGAGGTGGTTTCGTACCCTACCATAATATCTTCGTTTGTTCTCCTCTATTAGTGACTTTGGAGTGACTCTTTGTTGCATGTTGAGGGATAGTTATATGATCCAATTATGTTATTATTGTTGAGAGAACTTGCACTAGTGAAAGTATGAACCCTAGGCCTTATTTCCTAGCATTGCAATACCATTTACGCTCACTTTTATCATTAGTTACCTTGCTGTTTTTATATTTTCAGATTACAAATACCCATATCTACCATCCATATTGCACTTGTATCACCATCTCTTCGCTGAACTAGTGCACCTATACAATTTACCATTGTATTGAGTGTGTTGGGGACACAAGAGACTCTTTGTTACTTGGTTGCGGGGTTGTTTGAGAGAGACCATCATCATCCTACGCCTCCACGAATTGATAAACTTTAGGTCATCCACTTGAGGGAAATTTGCTACTGTCCTACAAACCTCTGCACTTGGAGGCCCAACAACGTCTACAAGAAGAAGGTTGTGTAGTAGACATCAATCTCTTTTCTGGTGCCGTTGCCGGGGAGGTGAGTGCTTGAAGGTATATCTTTAGATCTTGCAATCGAATCTTTTAGTTTCTTGTTTTATCACTAGTTTAGTCTATACAAAAAAACCACAAAAAATGGAATTAAGGTTGCCTCATATACTTCATCTTTTTAATGTCTTTCTTGAAAATGATGGGAAGGAAAATTGTGCTCAAGTACTAGAAGAAGAATTACATAGAATGCTTGGCATAATATATGTGAATGATGAGCATGATTGAAATGTTTTTAGTATGAATTCTTTGAATACCCATGATGCTAATGATATGCAAAGCCACAAGCTTGGGGATGCTATGTTTGATGAAGATGATATGTTTAGTCCCCCAAGTTTTGATGAGCAAATTTTTTATGATGAAAGCATGCCTCCTATTTATGATGATTATTGTGATGACATGCATGCTATAAGGAATAAAGATAACCATGAAACTTGTCATCATGATTTTAATTTTCAATTGGATTATGCTTCACATGATAGTTATTTGGTTGAGTTTGCTCCCACTATTCCGAATGAGAAGAATTTTGCTTATGTGGAGAGCAATAAAATTTATATGCTTGTGCATCATGAAAATAATGCTTTAGGTGCTGGTTATATTGCTGAATTCATTCATGATGCTACTGAAAATTATTATGAGGTAGGAACATATGCTTGTAGGAATTGCAATAATATCAAGTTTCCTCTCTATGTGCTTAAAGTTTTGAAGTTATGCTTGTTTTGCCTTCCTATGCTAGTTGATTATTGTTTCCATAAGTTGTTTGCTCACAAAATCCCTATGCATAGGAAGTCGGTTAGACTTAAAATGTGCTAGTCATATTCTTCATGATGCTCTCTTTATGTTTAAATTCTTATCTTTTATGTGAGAATCATTGAAATCATCATGCCTAGGTAGGGGCGTTAAACGTTAGCGCTTGTTGGGAGGCAACCTAATTTTATTTTTGTTCTTTGCCTTTTGCTCCTGTTTAGTAATAAATAATTCATCTAGCCTCTGTTTATATGTGGTTTTTGAAGGAAATATGCCCTAGAGGCAATAATAAAGTTATTATTTATTTCCTCATATCATGATAAATGTTTATTATTCATGCTAGAATTGTATTAACCGGAAACATGATACATGTGTGAATACATCGACAAACATATAGTCACTAGTATGCCTCTACTTGACTAGCTCATTAATCAAAGATGGTTATGTTTCCTAACCATAGACATGTGTTGTCATTTGATTAATGGGATCACATCATTAGGAGAATGATATGATTGACATGACCCATTCCGTTAGCCTAGCACTTGATCGTTTAGTATGTTGCTATTGCTTTCTTCATGACTTATACATGTTCCTGTAACTATGAGATTATGCAACTCCCGTTTACCAGAGGAACACTTTGGATACTACCAAACATCACAACGTAACTGGGTGATTATAAAGGAGTACTACAGGTGTCTCCAAAGGTACATGTTGGGTTGGCGTATTTCGAGATTAGGTTTTGTCACTCCGATTGTCGAAGAGGTATCTCTGGGCCCTCTCGGTAATGCACATCACTATAAGCCTTGCAAGCAATGTAACTAATGAGTTAGTTACGGAATGATGCATTACGTAACGAGTAAAGAGACTTGCCGGTAACGAGATTGAACTAGGTATTGGATACCGACGATCGAATCTCGGGCAAGTAACATACCGATGACAAAGGGAACAACGTATGTTGTTATGCGGTTTGACCGAAAAAGATCTTCGTAGAATATGTAGGAACCAATATGGGCATCCAGGTTCCGCTATTGGTTATTGACCGAGAATAGTTCTAGGTCATGTCTACATAGTTCTCGAACCCATAGGGTCCGCACGCTTAACGTTACGATGACAATTTTATTATGAGTTTATAGGTTTTGATGTACCGAAGTTTGTTCGGAGTCCCGGATGTGATCATGGACATGACGAGGAGTCTCGAAATGGTTGAGACATAAAGATTGATATATTGGACGACTATACTCGGACACTGGAAGTGTTTCGGACATTTTCGGAGAAAACCGGAGTGCCGGAGGGTTACCGGAACCCCCCGGGAGAAGTAATGGGCCCTATGGGCCTTAGTGGAGAGAGAGAGGGGCAGCCAGCATGGGCCGCGCGCCCCCTCCCCCTCTGGTACGGATTGGACTAGGAGGGGGGCGGCGCCCCCCTCTTTCCCTCTCCCTCTCCCCCTTCCTTTCCCCTCCTAGTAGGAGTAGGAAAGGGGGAGTCCTACTCCTACTAGGAGGAGGACTCCTCCTCCTGGCGCGCCCTCTAGGGCCGGCCGACCTCCTCCCCTTGCTCCTTTATATACGGGGGCGGGGGGCACCCTAGGACACACAAGTTGATCTACGGATCGTTCCTTAGCCGTGTGCGGTGCCCCCCTCCACCATATTCCACCTCGGTCATATCGTCGCGGAGTTTAGGCGAAGCCCTGCGCCGGTAGAACATCATCATCGTCACCATGCTGTCGTGCTGACGGAACTCATCCCCGAAGCTTTGCTGGATCGGAGCCCGAGGATCGTCATCGAGCTGAACGTGTGCTGAACTCGGAGGTGTCGTACGTTCGGTGCTTGGATCGGTCGGATCGTGAAGACGTACGACTACATCAACCGCGTTGTCATAACGCTTCCGCTTATGGTCTACGAGGGTACGTGGACAACACTCTCCCCTCTCGTTGCTATGTCATCACCATGATCTTGCGTGTGCGTAGGAAATTTTTTGAAATTACTACGTTCCCCAACAGTGGCATCCGAGCCAGGTTTTATGCGTAGATGTCATATGCACGAGTAGAACACAAGTGAGTTGTGGGCGATACAAGTCATACTGCTTACCAGCATGTCATACTTTGGTTCGGCGGTATTGTGAGATGAAGCGGCCCGGACCGACATTACGCGTAGGCTTACGTGAGACTGGTTTCACCGTTACGAGCACTCGTGCTTAAAGGTGGCTGGCGGGTGTCTGTGTCTCTCACTTTAGCTGAATCGAGTGTGGCTATGCCCGGTCCTTGCGAAGGTTAAAACAACACTAACTTGACGAACTATCGTTGTGGTTTTGATGCGTAGGTAAGAACGGTTCTTGCTAAGCCCGTAGCAGCCACGTAAAACTTGCAACAACAAAGTAGAGGACGTCTAACTTGTTTTTGCAGGGCATGTTGTGATGTGATATGGTCAAGACGTGATGCTATATTTTATTGTATGAGATGATCATGTTTTGTAACCAAAGTTATCGGCAACTGGCAGGAGCCATATGGTTGTCGCTTTATTGTATGAAATGCAAACGCCCTGTAATTGCTTTACTTTATCACTAAGCGGTAGCGATAGTCGTAGAAGCAATAGATGGCATAACGACAACGATGCTACGATGAAGATCAAGGTGTCGCGCCGGTGACGATGGTGATCACGACGGTGCTTCGAAGATGGAGATCACAAGCACAAGATGATGATGGCCATATCATATCACTTATATTGATTGCATGTGATGTTTATCCTTTATGCATCTTATCTTGCTTTGTTTGACGGTAGCATTTTAAGATGATCTCTCACTTTAAATTATCAAGAAGTGTTCTCCCTGAGTATGCACCGTTGCCAAAGTTCGTCGTGCCCAGACACCACGTGATGATCGGGTGTGATAAGCTCTACGTCCATCTACAACGGGTGCAAGCCAGTTTTGCACACGTAGAATACTCAGGTTAAACTTGACGAGCCTAGCATATGCAGATATGGCCTCGGAACACAGAGAACGAAAGGTCGAGCGTGAATCATATAGTAGATATGATCAACATAGTGATGTTCACCATTGAAAACTACTCCATCTCACGTGATGATCGGTTATGGTTTAGTTGATTTGGATCACGTGATCACTTAGATGACTAGAGAGATGTCTATCTAAGTGGGAGTTCTTAAGTAATATGATTAATTGAACCTAAATTTATCATGAACTTAGTACCTGATAGTATTTTGCTTGTCTATGTTTGTTGTAGATAGATGGCTCGTGCTGTTTTTCCGTTGAATTTTAATGCGTTCCTTGAGAAAGCAAAGTTGAAAGATGATGGTAGCAATTACACGGACTGGGTCCGTAACCTGAGGATTATCCTCATTGCTGCACAGAAGAATTACGTCCTGGAAGCACCGCTGGGTGCCAGGCCTGCTGCTGATGCAACTGACGACATTAAGAACGTCTGGCAGAGCAAAGCTGATGACTACTCGATAGTTCAATGTGCCATGCTTTACGGCTTAGAACCGGGTCTTCAACGACATTTTGAACGTCATGGAGCATATGAGATGTTCCAGGAGTTGAAGTTAATATTTCAAGCAAATGCCCGGATTGAGTGATATGAAGTCTCCGATAAGTTCTACAGCTGCAAGATGGAGGAGAATAGTTCTGTCAGTGAGCATATACTCAAAATGTCTGGGTATAATAATCACTTGATTCAAGTGGGAGTTAATCTTCCGGATGATAGCGTCATTGACAGAATTCTCCAATCACTACCACCAAGCTACAAGAGCTTCGTGATGAACTATAATATGCAAGGGATGAACAAGACAATTCCCGAGCTCTTCGCAATGCTAAAAGCTGCGGAGGTAGAAATCAAGAAGGAGAATCAAGTGTTGATGGTCAACAAGACCACTAGTTTCAAGAAAAAGGGCAAAGGGAAGAAGAAGGGGAACTTCAAGAAGAACAACAAGCAAGTTGCTGCTCAGGAGAAGAAACCCAAGTCTGGACCTAAGCCTGAAACTGAGTGCTTCTACTACAAGCAGACTGGACACTGGAAGCGGAACTGCCCCAAGTATTTGGCGGATAAGAAGGATGGCAAGGGTATATGTGATATACATGTTATTGATGTGTACCTTACTAGAGCTCGCAGTAGCACCTGGGTATTTGATACTGGTTCTGTTGCTAATATTTGCAACTCGAAACAGGGACTACGGAATAAGCGAGCACTGGCCAAGGACAAGGTGACGATGCGCGTGGGAAACGGTTCCAAAGTTGATGTGATCGCGGTCGGCACGCTACCTCTACATCTACCTTCGGGATTAGTTTTAGACCTGAATAATTGTTAGTTGGTGCCAGCGTTGAGAATGAACATTATATCTGGATCTTGTTTGATGCAAGACGGTTATTCATTTAAATCAGAGAATAATGGTTGTTCTATTTATATGAGTAATATCTTTTATGGTTATGCACCCTTGAAGAGTGGTCTATTTTTATTGAATCTCGATAGTAGTGATACACATATTCATAATGTTGAAGCCAAAAGATGCAGAGTTGATAATGATAGTGCAAATTATTTGTGGCACTGCCGTTTAGGTCATATCGGTGTAAAGCGCATGAAGAAACTCCATACTGATGGACTTTTGGAATCACTTGATTATGAATCACTTGGTACTTGCGAGCTGTGCCTCATGAGCAAGATGACTAAAACACCGTTCTCCGGTACTATGGAGAGAGCAACAGATTTGTTGGAAATCATACATACAGATGTATGTGGTCCGATGAATGTTGAAGCTGGTGGCGGATATCGTTATTTTCTCACCTTCACAAATGATTTGAGCAGATATGGGTATATCTACTTAATGAAACACAAGTCTGAAACATTTGAAAAGTTCAAAGAATTTTAGAGTGAAGTGAAAAATCATCGTAACAAGAAAATAAAGTTTCTACGATCTGATCGTGGAGGAGAATATTTGAGTTACGAGTTTGGTTTACATTTGAAACAATGCGGAATAGTTTCGCAACTCACGCCACCTGGAACACCACAAAGAAATGGTGTGTCCGAACGTCGTAATCGTACTTTACTAGATATGGTGCGATCTATGATGTCTCTTACTGATTTACCGCTATCGTTCTGGGGTTATGCTTTAGAGACGGCCGCATTCACGTTAAATAGGGCACCATCAAAATACGTTGAGACGACGCCTTATGAACTGTGGTTTGGCAAGAAACCAAAGTTGTCGTTTCTTATAGTTTGGGGCTGCAATGCTTATGTGAAGAAACTTCAACCAGATAAGCTCGAACCTAAATCGGAGAAATGTGTCTTCATAGGATACCCAAAAGAGACTGTTGGGTACACCTTCTATCACAGATCCGAAGGCAAGACATTCGTTGCTAAGAATGGATCCTTTCTAGAGAAGGAGTTTCTCTCGAAAGAAGTGAGTGGGAGGAAAGTAGAACTTGATGAGGTAACTGTACCTGCTCCCTTATTGGAAGGTAGTTCATCACAGAAATCAGTTCCTGTGACACCTACACCAATTAGTGAGGAAGCTAATGATATTGATCATGAAACTTCAGATCAAGTTTTTACTGAACCTTGTAGGTCTACCAGAGTAAGATCCGCACTAGAGTGGTACGGTAATCCTATTCTGGAAGTCATGTTACTTGACCATGATGAACCTATGAACTATGAGGAAGCGATGATGAGCCCAGATTCCGCAAAATGGTTAGAGGCCATGAAATCTGAGATGGGATCCATGTATGAGAACAAAGTATGGACTTTGGTTGACTTGCCCGATGATCAGCAAGCCATTGAGAATAAATGGATCTTTAAGAAGAAGACTGACGCTGATGGTAATATAACTGTCTATAAAGCTCGACTTGTTGTGAAAGGTTTTCGACAAGTTCAAGGGGTTGACTACAATGAGACTTTCTCACCCGTAGCGATGCTTAAGTCTGTCCGAATCATGTTAGCTGTTGCTGCATTTCATGATTATGAAATTTGGCAAATGGATGTCAAAACTGCATTCTTGAACGGATTTCTGGAAGAAGAGTTGTATATGATGCAGCCAGAAGGTTTTTTTGATCCAAAAGGTGCTAACAAAGTGTGCAAGCTCCAGCGATCCATTTATGGACTGGTGCAAGCATCTCGGAGTTGGAATAAACGCTTTGATAGTGTGATCAAAGCATATGGTTTTATACAGACTTTTGGAGAATCCTGTATTTACAAGAAAGTGAGTGGGAGCTCTGTAGCATTTCTGATATTATATGTAGTTGACATATTATTAATTGGAAATGATATAGAATTTCTGGATAGCATAAAGGGATACTTGAATAGAACTTTTTCAATGAAAGACCTCGGTGAAGCTGCTTACATATTGGGCATCAAGATTTATAGAGATAGATCAAGACGCTTAATAGGACTTTCACAAAGCACATACCTTGATAAAATTTTGAAAAAGTTCAAAATGGATCAGGCAAAGAAAGGGTTCTTGCCCGTACTACAAGGTGTGAAGTTGAGTCAGACTCAATGCCCGACCACAGCAGAAGATAGAGAGAAAATGAAAGATGTTCCCTATGCTTCAGCCATAGGCTCTATCATGTATGCAATGTTGTGTACCAGACCTGACGTATGCTTAGCAATAAGCTGGGAAGGAAGGTACCAAAGTAATCCAGGAGTGGATCACTGGACAGCGGTCAAGAACATCCTGAAATACCTGAAAAGGACTAAGGATATGTTTCTCGTATATGGAGGTGACAAAGAGCTAGTCGTAAATGGTTATGTCGATGCAAGCTTTGACACTGATCCGGATGATTCTAAATCGCAAACCGGATACGTGTTTTTATTAAACGGTGGAGCTGTAAGTTGGTGCAGTTCTAAACAAAGCATCGTGGCGGGATCTACATGTGAAGTGGAGTACATAGCTGCTTCGGAAGCAGCAAATGAAGGAGTCTGGATGAAGGAGTTCATTTCCGATCTAGGTGTCATACCTAGTGCATCGGGACCAATGAAGATCTTCTGTGACAATACTGGTGCAATTGCCTTGGCAAAGGAATCCAGATTTCACAAGAGGGCCAAGCACATCAAGAGACGCTTCAATTCCATCCGGGACCAAGTCCAAGTGGGAGACATAGAGATTTGCAAGATACATACGGATCTGAATGTTGCAGACCCGTTGACTAAGCCTCTCTCACGAGAAAAACATGATCAACACTAAGACTCCATGGGTGTTAGAATCATTACTATGTAATCTAGATTATTGACTCTAGTGCAAGTGGGAGACTGAAGGAAATATGCCCTAGAGGCAATAATAAAGTTATTATTTATTTCCTCATATCATGATAAATGTTTGTTATTCATGCTAGAATTGTATTAACCGGAAACATGATACATGTGTGAATACATAGACAAACATATAGTCACTAGTATGCCTCTACTTGACTAGCTCATTAATCAAAGATGGTTATGTTTCCTAACCATAGACATGTGTTGTCATTTGATTAATGGGATCACATCATTAGGAGAATGATATGATTGACATGACCCATTCCGTTAGCCTAGCACTTGATCGTTTAGTATGTTGCTATTGCTTTCTTCATGACTTATACATGTTCCTGTAACTATGAGATTATGCAACTCCCGTTTACCGGAGGAACACTTTGGGTACTACCAAACGTCACAACGTAACTGGGTGATTACAAAGGAGTACTACAGGTGTCTCCAAAGGTACATGTTGGGTTGGCGTATTTCGAGATTAGGTTTTGTCACTCTGATTGTCGGAGAGGTATCTCTGGGCCCTCTCGGTAATGCACATCACTATAAGCCTTGCAAGCAATGTAACTAATGAGTTAGTTACGGAATGATGCATTACGTAACGAGTAAAGAGACTTGCCGGTAACGAGATTGAACTAGGTATTGGATACCGACGGTCGAATCTCGGGCAAGTAACATACCGATGACAAAGGGAACAACGTATGTTGTTATGCGGTTTGACCGATAAAGATCTTTGTAGAATATGTAGGAAACAATATGGGCATCTAGGTTCCGCTATTGGTTATTGACCTAGAATAGTTCTAGGTCATATCTACATAGTTCTCGAACCCGTAGGGTCCGCACGCTTAACGTTACGATGACAGTTTTATTATGAGTTTATAAGTTTTGATGTACCGAAGTTTGTTCGGAGTCCCGGATGTGATCACGGACATGACGAGGAGTCTCGAAATGGTCGAGACATAAAGATTGATATATTGGACGACTATATTCGGACACCGGAAGTGTTCCGGAGGTTTTCGGAGAAAACCGGAGTGCCGGAGGGTTACCGGAACCCCCCGGGAGAAGTAATGGGCCCTATGGGCCTTAGTGGAGAGAGAGAGGGGTAGCCAGCATGGGCCGCACGCCCCCTCCCCCTCTGGTCCAAATTGGACTAGGAGGGGGGCGGCGCCCCCCTCTTTCCCTCTCTCTCTCCCCCTTCCTTTCCCCTCCTAGTAGGAGTAGGAAAGGGGGAGTCCTACTCCTACTAGGAGGAGGACTCCTCCTCCTGGCGCGCCTTCTAGGGCCGGCCGGCCTCCCCCTCGCTCATTTATAATACGGTGGCGGGGGGGGGGGGCACCCTAGGACACACAAGTTGATCTACGGATCGTTCCTTAGCCGTGTGCGGTGCCCACCTCCACCATATTCCACCTCGGTCATATCGTCGCGGAGTTTAGGCGACCCCTGCGCCGGTAGAACATCATCATCGTCACCACGCCGTTGTGCTGACGGAACTCATCCCCAAAGCTTTGCTGGATCGGAGCCTGGGGATCATCATCGAGCTGAACGTGTGCTGAACTCGGATGTGCCGTACGTTCATTGCTTGGATCGGTCGGATCATGAAGACGTATGACTACATCAACCACGTTGTCATAACGCTTCCGCTTACGGTCTACGAGGGTACGTGGACAACACTCTCCCCTCTCATTGCTATGTCATCACCATGATCTTGTGTGTGCGTAGGAAGTTTTTTGAAATTACTACGTTCCCCAACAGTTTTATGTTTTAATTAGTGTTTGTGCCAAGTAGAACCTTTGGGAAGACTTGGGTGAAGTCTCTGCGATCTTGCTGTAAAAAACAGAAACTTTTGCGCTCACGAGATTAGCTGCCATGTCTTACTGGAGAGTGATTTGAGGTTGATTATTTTTTCAGATGATTAATAGACAAATTCCTCAGGTCCACCAATTTATTTCAGAATTTTTGGAGTTGCAGAAGTATTCGAATGATACAGATTACTATAGACTGTTCTGTTTTTGACAGACTCTGTTTTCTATGTGTTGTTTGCTCATTTTGATGAATCTATGTGTACTATCGGAGGATATGAACCATAGAGAAGTTGGAATACAGTAGATATTACAGCAAAATGAATTTAGAATGAGTTCACCATAGTACCTAAGTGGTGATTTATTTTCTTATACTAACGGAGCTTACGAGTTTTCTGTTGAGTTTTGTGTTGTGAAGTTTTCAAGTTTTAGGTAAAGATTCGATGGACTATGGAATAAGGAGTGGCAAGAGCCTAAGCTTGGGGATGCCCAAGGCACCCCAAGGTAATATTCAAGGACAACCAAGAGCCTAAGCTTGGGGATGCCCCGGATGTCATCCCCTCTTTCTTCTTCGTTCATCGGTAACTTTACTTGGAGCTATATTTTATTCACCACATGATATGTGTTTTGCTTGGAGTGTCATTTTATTTTGTTAGTATTTGCTTGCTGTTATTTAGAATATTTTTTTGCTTCTATATTTTCAATAAAAATGTCAAGGATAGCCTGTACCATGCTTATTTTGCAAGTATACTTGTTGCTGTTTGAAAACAGAAAGGTTATCGATGTTGCAAAAATCCCCTAGAAAAGTCGGTATATGATGAATTGTTGAAACTTTTTGCAAAATAAGCTCTAATAAACTTTCTACAGTGTAATATTTTTCTCATAATTTTTTGAGTTAGGGAAGTATGATGAATCTTGCATTCTTTTCAGACTGTACTATTTTGGCAGATTGTTGTTATGTTTGCATATGTTTTCTTGTTTAATGATTCTATTTGAGGATAGGAGTATTAAATATGCAGAGGCATTTAGTATGCAATTTTGAATAATAATTTTAGTTATTTGTTATAGTAGAGAATGATAAGGTTATTGCGTTGATTTATACTAACTTACCTCACGAGTTCTTGTTGAGATTTGTGTGGATGAAGCTTTCGAGATTTAGGAAACCGAGATATAAAAGGAATTAATGAGACACAAAAGCTCAAGCTTGAGGATTCCCAAGGCACCCCAAGATAATATTTCAAGAAGTCTCAAGCATCCAAGCTTGGGGATGCCCCGGTAGGCATCCCACCTTTCTTCTTCAACAATTATCGGTTAGTATCGGTTGAACCTAAGTTTTTGCTTCTTTACATGATGTGTGCTATCCTTGAAATGTCATTTTGTTTTGTTTTGCTTGATGTTTGAATAAAATACCAATATCTGAAATTCTTAAATGTTAGAGAGTCTTCACATAGTTGCATAATTATTCGACTACTCATTGATCTTCACTTATATATTTCGGAGTAGTTTGTCATTTGCTCTAGTGCTTCACTTGTATATTTTTAGAGCATGGTGGTGGTTTTATTCTGTAGATATTATTGAGCTCTCATGCTTCACTTATATTATTTTGAGAGTCTTTTAGAACAGCATGGTAATTTGCTTTGGTTATAAAAACTGTCACATAAAGTGCATTGAACACTATGATCAATTTGATGCTTGATAATTGTTTTGAGATATAAGGGTGGTAATGTTAGAGTCATGCTAGTTGGGTAATTATGAAATTGAGAAATACTTGTGTTAAAGTTGGCAAGTCCCTTAGCATGCACGTATGGTAAAAGTTGTGTAACAAATTTGTAGCATGGGGTGCTCTTTGATTGCCTTCCTTATGTGTGGAGGTCAGGATCGCGCGATGGTTAACTCCTACCAACCCTTCCCCTAGGAGCATGCGTAGTAGTACTTTGCTTCGAGGGCTAATTAACTTTTGTAATAAGTATATGAGTTCTTTATGACTAATGTGAGTCCATGGATTATACGCACTCTTACCCTTCCATCATTGCTAGCCTCTACGGTATTGTGCATTGCCCTTTCTCACCTTGAGAGTAGGTGCAAACTTCGCCGGTGCATCCAAACCCCATGATACGATACGCTCTATCGCACATAAACCTCCTTATATCTTCCTCAAAACAGCCACCATACCTACCTATTATGGCATTTCCATAGCCATTCCGAGATATATTGCCATGCAACTTTCCACCGTTCTGTTTATTATGACACGCTCCATCATTGTCATATTGCTTTTGCATGATCATGTAGTTGACATCGTATTTGTGGCAAGGCCACCTTAATAATTCTTTCATATATGTCGCTCTTGATTCATTGCACATCCCGATACACTGCCGGAGGCATTCACATAGAGTCATATTTTGTCCTAAGCATTGAGTTGCAATTCTTGAGTTGTAAATAAATAAAAGTGTGATGATCTTCATTATTAGAGCATTGTCCCAAGTGAGGAATGGATGATGGAGATTATGATTCCCCGACAAGTCGGGATGAGACTCCGGACTTTATGAAAAATAAAAGAGGCCAAAGAAGCCCAAATAAAAAAAAGAGGCCAAAGAAGCCCACCAAAAAAATGAGAGAAAAAGAGAGAAGGGACAATGTTACTATCCTTTTTCCACCCTTGTGCTTCAAAGTAGCATCATGATCTTCATGATAGAGAGTCTCCTATGTTGTCTCTTTCATATACTAGTGGGAATTTTTCATTGTAGAACTTGGCTTGTATATTCCAATCATGGGCTTCCTCAAAATGCCCTAGGTCTTCATGAGCAAGCAAGTTGGATGCACACCCACTTAGTTTCTTTTGTTGAGCTTTCATACATTTATAGCTCTAGTGCATCTGTTGCATGGCAATCCCTACTCCTCATGTTGACATCAATTGATGGGCATCTCCATAGCCCATTGATTAGCCTCATCAAGGTGAGACTTTCTCCTTTTTTTTCTTCTCCACACAACCTCCATCATCATATTCTATTCCACCCATAGTGCTATATCCATGGCTTATGCTCATGTATTGAGTGAGAGTTAAAAAAGGTGAAGCGCGTTAAAAAGTATGAACCAATTGCTTGGCTGAAACCGGGGTTGTGCATGATGGGAGTATTTTGTGTGACGAAAATGAAACATAGCCTAACTATATTATTTTGTAGGGATAAGCTTTCTTTGGCCATGTTATTTTGAGAAGACATGATTACCTTGTTAATTAGTATGCTCGAAGTATTATTACTCTTATGTCAATATGAACTTTTATCTTGAATCATTTGGATCTAAACATTCATGCCACAATAAAGAAAATTACATTGAGAAATATGCTAGGTAGCATTCCACATCAAAAAAAAATTCTTTTTATCATTTATCTACTCGAGGACGAGCATGAATTAAGCTTGGGGATGCTTGATACGTCTCCAACGTATCTATAATATTTGATTGTTCCATGCTATTATATTACCTGTTTTGGATGTTTATGGGCTTTACTAAGCACTTTTATATTATTTTTGGGACTAACCTAATAACCGGAGGCCCGACCCATATTGCTGTTTTTTTGCCTATTTCTGTGTTTCGCAGAAAAGGAATATCAAACGGAGTCCAAACGGAATGAAACCTTCGGGAGAGTTATTTTTGGAATGATAGCAATCCAGGAGACTTGGACTAGACGTCAGGGAAGCTTCGAGGAAGCCACGAGGTAGGGAGGCGCGCCCTACCCCCTAGGGGTGCCCCCCACCCTCGTGGGCCCCTCATGGCTCCCCTGACCGACTTCTTTTGCCTATATATATCCATATAACCCGAAAACATCCAGGAGCACAATAGATCTGGAGTTCTGCCACCGCAAGCCTCTGTAGCCACCAAAAACCAATCGGGACCCTATTCCGGCACCCTGCCGGAGGGGGGATCCCTCACTAGTGGCCATCTTCATCATCCCGGTGCTCTCCATGATGAGGAGGGAGTAGTTCACCCTCGGGGATGAGGGTATGTACCAGTAGCTATGTGTTTGATCTCTCTCCTTCTCGTGTTCTTGATTCGGCACAATCTTGATGTACCGCGAGTTTTGCTATTATAGTTGGATTTTATGATGTTTCTCCCCCTCTACTCTCTTGTAATGGATTGAGTTTTACCTTTGAAGTTATCTTATCAGATTGAGTCTTTAAGGATTTGAGAACACTTGATGTATGTTTTGGTGATCAACTTGCGGGTTCAGTGACCTTGTGAACTTATGCATAGGGGTTGCCACACATTTTCGTCTTGACTCTCAGGTAGAAACTTTGGGGCACTCTTTGAAGTACTTTGTGTTGGTTTGAATAGATGAATCTGAGATTGTGTGATGCATATCGTATAATCATGCCCACGGATACTTGAGGTGACATTGGAGTATCTAGGTGACATTAGGGTTTTGGTTGATTTGTGTCTTAAGGTGTTATTCTAGTATGAACTCTAGGATAGATCGAACGGAAAGAATAGCTTCATGTTATTTTACTACGGACTCTTGAATAGATCGATCAGAAAGAGTAACTTTGAGTTGGTTTCGTACCCTACCATAATCTCTTCGTTTCTTCTCCTCTATTTAGTGACTTTGGAGTGACTCTTTGTTGCATGTTGAGGGATAGTTATATGATCCAATTATGTTAATATTGTTGAGAGAACTTGCACTAGTGAAAGTATGAACCCTAGGCCTTGTTTCCTAGCATTGCAATACCGTTTACGCTCACTTTTATCATTAGTTACCTTGCTGTTTTTATATTTTCAAATTACAAATACCCATATCTACCATCCATATTGCACTTGTATCACCATCTCTTCGCCGAACTAGTGCACCTATACAATTTACCATTGTATTGGGTGTGTTGGGGACACAAGAGACTCTTTGTTATTTGGTTGCAGGGTTGTTTGATAGAGACCATCTTCATCCTACACCTCCCACGGATTGATAAAGCTTAGGTCATCCTTGAGGGAAATTTGCTACTGTCCTACAAACCTCTGCACTTGGAGGCCCAACAACGTCTACAAGAAGAAGGTTGTGTAGTAGACATCAACCATTAAGATGCAGCCTTTGTGCAACAATGGCCCCCCAAGTTATATTGTTTATCACCTAATACCGCACTCTTGAGGACACTAAGATCAGGAACGCACATGTGACAAGCTTCATCTTTTCCATTAATGCATCTACCTATAAAGAGAGCAAAATAATGTATGGAGGGGAAATGAATGCTCCCTATGGTAGCTTGTGTGATTTCTCTGGATTCACCCACAGTGATACTAGCAAGAAAGTCCTTATATTCAGATTTACAAGGTTCATTAACATTGCCCCACTGTGGGAGTTTACAAGCAATATTAAAATCTTCCAAGTCCATGGTGTATGATTTATCATAAAGATCAAATGAAACAGTGTGAGAATTGTGCGAGGATGTAAATTTAAACCTTCTCACAAATGAATCGTTAGGTAGTAGTATTGGGGACACTTATCTGACACGAAGTCCTCAAGATCTGCATTACGCACATATGCATCAAATTCATCCTCGATGCTTGCTTGGACCATAAACTCCTCTGATGGCCACTCACACGGCCACACTTGAGCTTCCCTCGGTGGTTCATTGTCCGGCTCACATATTGCGGGCCTGGATCCTTGCTTCCTTGAAGAACCACCTTGATACATTTTCCTAAACATATTTCTTCCTCTGAAAAATTTCTGAAATTTTTAGTAACTCAAAATAAAAGTGAACCAAACTCAACAAAATTGATAGCAACTACTACCACAAGTGCCTAGAGACTATATCATGCATTAGAACTACTTGGGACCATATAAATTTGACATGTAAGCTCAAGAACATCGTCACCTTAGTAGAAAAAATTTGCAATGAATAAAGCATTAAAACTAAAACTAATTGGACCATTGGAGGAGCACATACCAAAGAACAATCCCCCAAAGCAGTTTTGTGAGTGGAGCTTTGAGCAAGTAGATCGAAAGTGGCAGCAAGATGAGCTAGAACTCGTGCTTGAGCTGGTTGGTGATTTTTTTGGGAGGAAGAAGGAGTGTGTGGTTGCTGGAATAAGTGGAGGGGGCCACCAGGGGCCCACGAGGCAGGGGGCGCGCCCAGGGGGTGGGCGCGCCTTGGACCCTCGTGGCCAAGTGCTGGCTCCCCCTGATGTGTTCTCAGTGCCAGATATTCTCAAATATTCTAGAAAAAATCATATTTCATTTTCAGGGCATTTGGAGAACTTTATTTTCGGGTTATTTTCTTTTATTGCAAGGGTAACTCACAAAACAGACGGAAAATACTAATTTTGCTTTATTTAATCTAAATAACAGAAAGTAAAAGGAGGGTACAGAAGGTTGTGCTTTCTAACTTCATCCATCTCATGCTCATCAAAAGGAATCCATTAACAAGGTTGATCAAGTCTTGTTAACAACTCATTCCGAATCGCATGAAACCGGAGAATTTTCGAATAGCACTAGGTTACCTCAACGGGGATATGTATGTCCCAAACAATAAGAATATCATATTTCTTCTTTACAGTAGGAAGAGGAAATTCAAAACCTCCAATAGGAATAGTTGGAATTTTTCCAATAGAATTTATACTGTGGACTTGAGGTTGTTTCCTCGAAAGTGTACCATATGCTCATTACCATTTACATGAAAAGTGACATTGCCTTTGTTGCAATCAATAACAGCCCCTCCAGTATTCAAAAAGGGTCTACCAAGGATAAGTGACATACTATCATCCTCGGGAATATCAAGAATAACAAAGTTCGTTAAAACAGTAACATTTGCAACCACAACAGGCACATCCTCACAAATACCGACAGGTATAGCGGTTGCTTTATCGGCCATTTGCAAAGATATTTTAGTAGGTTTCAACATATTCAATTCTAGTCTACGATATAAAGAGAGAGGCATAAAACTAACACCAGCTCCAAGATCACATTAAGCAGTTTTAACATAGTTTCTTTTAATGGAGCATGGTATAGTTGGTACTCCTGGATCTCCTAGTTTCTTAGATATTCCACCCTTAAAAGTATAATTAGCAAGCATGGTGGAAATTTCAGCTTCTGATATCTTTCTTTTATTTGTAACAATATCTTTCTTGTACTTAGCATAAGGATTCATTTTAAGCATATCAGTAAAACACATACGCAAAAAGATAGGCCTAATCATTTCAGCAAAGCGCTCAAAATCCTCATCATCTTTTTTCTTGGATGGTTTAGGAGGAAAAGGCATGTTTTTCTGAACCCATGGTTCTCTTTCTTTACCGTGCTTCCTAGAAACAAAGTATCTCTTATCATAACATTGATTCTTTGATTGTGGGTTATCAAGATCAACAACAGGTTCAATCTCTACATCATTCTTATTGCTAGGTTGAGCATCAACATGAACATTATCATTAGGTTCATGTTCATTACCAGATTGTATTTCAGCATCAGAAATAGAAATATCATTGGGATTCTCAGGTGTGTCAACAATAGGTTCACTAGAAGCATGCATAGTCCTATCATTTTTCTTTTTCTTCTTTTTAGAAGGACTACGTGCATCAGCATTATTTCTCTAAGAAACTTGCTCAATTCTCTTAGGGTGGCCCTCGGGATACAAAGGTTCCTGAGTCATTCTACCACCTCTAGTCACAACTCTTACAGCATTATCATTTTTCTTATTATTTAATTCATTGAACAAATCATTTTGAGCTTTAAGCACTTGTTCTACTTGAGTGGTAACCATATAAGCATGTTTACTAATAAGTTTAAGTTCACCTTTAACTCTAGACATATAATGACTCAAGTGTTCAATCATATAAGCATTGCGTTTCAATTGTCTGCCAACATAAGCATTGGAGTTTTCTTGTTTAAGAATAAAATTATCAAACTCATCCAAGCATTAACTAGAAGACTTATAACGAGGAATATCACCTTCATCAAATCTATAGAGAGAATTTACCTTTACTACCTGTGTCGGGTTATCAAGACCGTGTATTTCTTCAATAGGTGGTAAATTCTTAACATCTTCAGCTTTAATACCCTTTTCTTTCATAGATTTCTTTGCCTCTTGCATATTTTCAGGACTGGGAAATAGAATACCCCTTTTCTTCGGAGTTGGCTTAGGAGTTGGTTCAGGAAGTGTACAATTATTTTCATTAGTCAACATATTATTCAATAACAATTTAGCTTGATCAACAGTTCTTTCCCTGAAAACACAACCAGCACAACTATCCAGGTGGTCTCTAGAAGCATCGGTTAGTCCATTATAAAAGATATCAAGTATTTCATTTTTCTTGAGAGGATGATCAGGCAAAGCATTAAGTAATCAAAGAAGCCTCCCCCAAGCTTGTGGGAGACTCTCTTCTTCAATTTGCACAAAATTATATATTTTCCTGAAAGCAACTTGTTTCTTATGAGCGGGGAAATATTTAGCAGAGAAGTAATAAATCATATCTTGGGGACTACGCACACAACCAGGATCAAGAGAATTAAACCAAGTTTTAGCATCACCCTTTAATGTGAACAGAAATAATTTAAGGATATAGTAGTAACGCTTTTTCTCATCATTAGTGAATAGGGTGGCTATATCATTTAATATAGTAAGATGTGCCACAACAGTTTCAGTTTCATAGCCATAAAAAGGATCAGATTCAACCAAAGTAATTATCTCAAGATCGATCGAGAAATCATAATCCTTATCAGTAACACAGATAGGTGAAGTAGCAAAAGCAGGGTCATATTTCATTCTAGCATTCAGTGACTTTTCTTTCAGCTTAGCTAATAATTTCTTAAGATCAGATCTATCATTGCAAGCAAGAAAATCTCTAGCAGTTTCTTCATCCATAACATAACCCTCAGGCACAACAGGCAATTCATATCTAGGGGGAGAATCTTCATGATCACTTGTATCAGTATTATCAGTTTCAGTAATTTCATTCTCTCTAGCCCTAGCAAGTTGTTCATCAAGAAATTCACCTAATGGCACAGCATTATCAAGCATAGAAGTGGTTTCATCATAACCATCACGCATAGCAGAAGTGGCATCATCAATAACATGCGAATATCGAAATTAATAGCAGAAGGAGGTTCAGGTGTCGCAACCTTACTCAAAACAGAAGGAGAATCAAGTGCAGAGCTAGATGGCAGTTCCTTACCTTCCCCTCGTAGTTGAGGGATAAATCTTGGTTTTCTTGTCTTTCAAGTTCCTCATAGTGATCAGCAGATATAAATCCCAAGTGACTCAAAGAATAGAGCTATGCTCCCTGGCAACGGCGCCAGAAAATAGTCTTGATAACCCACAAGTATAGAGGATTGCAACAGTTTTCGAGGGTAGAGTATTCAACCCAAATTTATTGATTCGACACAAGGGGAGACAAAGAATATTCTCAAGTATTAGCAGCTGAGTTGTCAATTCAACCACACCTGGATAACTTAATATCTGCAGCAAAGTATTTAGTAGCAAAGTAATATGGAAGTAACGGTAATGGTAGCAAAAGTAACAGTAGTAGTTTTGTAGTAATTGTAACAGTGGCAACGGTAAAGTAGCTAAGCAAAGAGCAATATGTGAAAAGCTCGTAGGCATTGGATCAGTGATGGATAATTATGTCGGTTGCGATTCCTCATGCAACAGTTATAACATATGGTGACACAGAACTAGCTCCAGTTCATCAATGTAATGTAGGCATGTATTCCGAATATAGTCATACCTGCTTATGGAAAAGAACTTGCATGCCATCTTTTGTCCTACCCTCCCGTGGCAGTGGGGTCCTATTGTAAACTAAGGGATATTAAGGCCTCCTTTCAATAGAGTACCGGACCAAAGCATTAACACTTAGTGAATACATGAACTCCTCAAACTACGGTCATCACCGGGAGTGGTCCCGATTATTGTCACTTCGGGGTTACCGGATCATAACACATAATAGGTGACTATAGACTTGCAAGATAGGATCAAGAACTCACATATATTCATAAAAACATAATAGGTTCAGATCTGAAATCAGGGCACTCGGGCCCTAGTGACAAGCATTAAGCAAAGCAAAGTCATAGCAACATCAATCTCAGAACATAATGGATACTAGGTATCAAACCCTAACAAAACTAACTCGACTACATAATAAATCTCATCCAACCCACCGTCCAGCAAGCCTACGATCGAATTACTCACGCACGGCAGTGAGCATCATGAAATTGGTGACGGACGATGGTTGATGATGACGACAGCGATGGATTCCCCTCTCCGGAGCCCCAAACAGACTCCAGATCAGCCCTCCCGAGAGAGATTAGGGCTTGGCGGCGGCTCCATATCGTAAAACATGATGAATCCTTCTCTCTAATTTTTTTCTCCCCGAACGTGAATATATAGAGTTGGAGTTGAGGTCGGTGGAGCACCAGGGGGCCCACGAGGCAGGGGGCGTGCCCAGGGGGGTAGGGCGCGCCCCCACCCTCGTGGACAGGGTGTGGGGCCCCTGACCTTGATTCTTTCGCCAATATTTTTTATTAATTACGAAAATATTCTCCGCGAAATTTCAGGTCATTTCGAGAACTTCTATTTCTGCACAAAAATATCACCATGGCAATTCTGTTGTAAACAGCGTCAGTCTGGGTTAGTTCCATGCAAATCATGCAAGTTAGAGTCCAAAACAAGGGCAAAAGTCTTTGGAAAAATAGATACGATGGAGACTTATCACAAAGCACACCTCCCATTGCAAGAAAAATCAATCTAGTTAGCCAAACCAAATCAATAGATCAAAGAGAAATACAAAGCTATCTTAATCATGCATAAATGAGTTCAAAGAAGACTCAACTAATATTCATATATAATCTAATCATAAATCCACAATTCATCGGATCTCAACAAACACATCGCAAAAGAAGATTACATCGAATAGATCTCCAAGAACATCGAGGAGAACATTGTATTGAAGATCAAAGAGAGAGAAGAAGCCATCTAGCTACTATATATGGATCCTTAGGTCCATGGTAAACTACTTACACATCATCGGAAGGGCAGCAAAGTTGGTGTAGAGACCCTCCGTGATTGGATACCCCTCCGGCAGAGTGTCGGGAAAGGCCCCAAGATGGGATATCACGAGAACAGAAGCTTGCGGTTGCGGAAAAGTATTTTTGGTGTGCTCTCTGGTATATGGAGAATATTTGGGTATTTGTGGAGCTGAGATTAGGGTTAGGGGGGTCCCGAGGGTCCCACAAGCCTAGGGGTGCGCCTCCCTAGGGCACACTCTGTGAGCTTGTGGCCCACTCGTGGCTCCTCTGGCCTCCTCCCGAAGCTTCGTGGTTCTCTTCTGATCCAAGAAAAATCCTAAAAAAGTTTCATTCTGCTTGGACTTCGTTTGGTATTGATTTTTTTTGTAGGAGACAAAAGAAGGAAAAAACAGCAACTGGCACTAGGCACTAGGTTAATAGGTTAGTCCCCAAAAATGATATAAAATAGCATAATAATGCATATAAAACATCCTGATGTATAATATAATAGCATGGAACAATAAAAAAAATATAGATACGTGAAAGTGCTAGTTATCGATTAGAAGGGGGGTGAATAGGTGATTTTTATGAAAGTCTTCAAAACAAGGTGGCGTTGAAGACAATCAGGTAAGCAGAGCCTATATAGTAAGCAGCGGAATGAAAACTACACTAGGCAAGCATTAGTCAAACATACAATACAATGAAAGCATGAAGACTAACTGCAACTAGGTAGACAGGATCAGAAAGGAAGATAGTACGAAGCTAAACAGATAATAGTCTTCACAGAGGGAAGTCAAACAGATCAGACAGGCAAGCAATGACTTCACGGAGACAACTGTAAAGAGAGGAGATAAGGGGATAGAACCATTAGCTTGACGAGGACAAGGATTTGGTAGACCAGTTCCAGTTGCTGTGACAACTGTACGCCTGGTTAGGGAGGCTAAGATTTAACTCAGAAGACCGTGTCTTCACCTTATTCCCCTTGAGCTAAGGACACCCAGTCCTCGTCCAATTACCTTGGTAAGTCTTCGAGGTAGACTTTCAAACCTTCACAGATTTCATTCACCGGCAATCCACAATGACTCTTGGATGCTTAGAACGCGATGCCTAACCGGCTGGATGATTCACAGTCCTCAAGTGTGACAAGTCTTCAGATCACTCGGACAGAAAGACTTCAGTGATGCCTAACACTCTTTGGCTCTGTGTGTTTTGGGCTTTGTCCTCGCAAGGATTTCTCTCTCAAATGCTTCAGAGGTGGGTTGCTCTGAAATGACAAAAGTTGTGCACTAATCTGAGCAGCCACCAATTTATGGTGTAGAGGGTGGGCTATTTACAGCCAGGAGGCAACCCGACCTGATATGTCTGAAATGATCCTAGGTCACTAAGGAACTGACATGTGTCCAACGGTCAGATTTCAAACACACGCGACAGCTTGGCTTGGGCTACAAGCAAAGCCGACTCATCCAGCTCTGGATAAGATTTGTTATCATTGTCTTCGATCAAAGACATAGGACTTGGTTGAGCATCACATCAGTCACTCTAACTTTGTTCACTTGGACCCCACTTAGCAGTATGGTGGTTCTTATGACTCAATAAAGAAGAAGAGGAAACTACAAAACAACTATGTCTTCGCACTCCTTAGTCTTCAAGTGAATAGCTTCACATGTTATAATCTTCATCGTGAATGTCTTCACGAACCACCATTGTCTTCAATGTCTTCACACATTTTTAGGGGTCATATCTGGTAGGTAAACTGAATCAACGAGGGACACTACCTGTGTTATCGTGCAATTCTCACAAACACATTAGTCCCTCAACAACGTTTGTCGTCAATACTCCAAAACCAACTAAGGGTGGCATTAGATGCACTTACAATCTCCCCCTTTTTGGTGATTGATGACAAACTGGTTGAAGTTTTTAACGGGGATAAAAGTATGTGAAAGATCAGTATTGTGAGTATTGTCTTCATACATATGATGAGGCTGCCCATGAAGATGTGCACATAAATAGTTTGCTTTTGAATGTAAATGCACATGGAAGATTTTGCTTTGTGGAGGCCATCTACAAAGTGTGAAGACAATTCATCATGCATATAAAAAGATAATGAAGATAATGATATGCATAATGGAAAATCGACGTCTGCAGAATGACTTCATGCGGAATTTATCATCGTATCACAAAGTGGCAGCAAAAGTAGCAGACGACCATCAAGTTTAAGTGTTATAACTCAAAAACTGAAAGTTTCAGAACGAGAGTTGTAAGAACTTAGCAAAAATAACCAACCACCCATATTGACCCGCTTGAAGACTGTCAACTCATATGCTTCTCCCCCTTTTGTCAGTAATCACCAAAAAGGTTTGAAGACATAGAGTATCTACTTGTTCCCAGGTGGAGACGAAGTTTGAGCAGCAGGGTCGATGTTGGAGTTTGGTGGTGCAGACGGGCTTGGTGCAGCATCGTGAACCAGTGTAGTTTGAACAGGTGAGGTGGCGTCAGCTTCTTCATCGATGACTCTAGCAACAACAGTTGCAGCCGATGATGAGCACTCAGAATCTTCAATGGAGGGTGTGCGACGCCAACTTGCATTTTGAGGAGGCCTGGAGTCAAACTTGAAATTCTTAGTGAAGCCATCCACACGAAGATCATCTTCAATGCAGAGCAAGGTGAGACTCTTCCAGGAACGGCGACATGCTTCATGGGCTACAAACAAGTTCTTGGAGGCCAAGTTGCGAATGCGATTGACATCCACCAAGATACTTTGCATCTGACGCTTCAGCCAGTCATGATGTTTGTCCTGCTTTTGATGTAAAGCCACCAGAAGCTCACGGTCATTAAGTACACGAGGACGCTTTTGAGGCCTTTGAGTAATGGTGCTTGCAGTGGATTCAGTATTTGCACGATGCGGTAGGCGCAGGTTGCCAGCCAAAGGATAAGAAGGAGTTGCAACATTGGACACATGAACACCATCAATGGGTTGTGTGAATCTCTAGAATTCAGCATTCTAAAGGTGGAGGGACTTCTTGGCCGGCTCGGGGTAGATGGCTTCAACAGACATAGCGACATCAGGCAGAAAAACAATGTGGTTGCTCGCTGATGGCTGATAGTCAATAGTTGAATGAAGCTTAATCAAGTGCATCACCCATGGAGCATAAAACTTCAGACCAAACAGATCAATCCCGGAAGTAGCAAGTTGTCTGATGAAGAAATCCTGGGTGTTGAATCTGATGTCATTGACGATATAGAATACCAAAGTCTTCATGGTGCCTTCAAGTTTGGCTTCAGAAGAATGGCCTTTGATGGGCCAGAGAGTATGCCTAGAATGTGATACACTGTGTGTGGCAGATACTCAAGGTCCTTAACAAAGAATTCCTTTGGATATATTCAGCGTCTTGGGGCAATGGTTTCATCATGCTAAGCATTTGGCTCATGTTTGGCTCTGGCTTCTGAAATATGTTCTGCAGTTCATTCTGATGAAGCGAACAACCAGGTTCGTATAACTCACCTGGAGTAGGCAGGTAAGTAAGCTCGATCATATCCTGAGCTTTGGCTTCGTGATGTACATCACCTATCATCCACTCAAGGATCCAAGCCTTTGGATCCCTGTTGTAGCCTCGAATGTGTAAGGTGGCATAGAACTGTAGGAGGAGCTCTTCATTCCAGTGCTTTTTATCAGTCACGAAGGCCAGAAGGCCAACATCCCTAAAGCAGTCAAGGGCTTCTTCCAGACATGGCAGCCCAGCCATAGCATCACAATCCAGGCGTCTGTGCGAAAAAATCCGGTCTTGATTGTACAAAATGCAAGAGTAATAGCTTTGCTATTGATGGCTCCAAAATCTGTCAGAGAAGATCTTTAGCTTCTTGTAAGGGTTCTTGGCACTGTCAAAGAAGGTATTGTGCTCTCTGAAGCTGAGCACGCTGAATGAGCCTTGTGTAATGACAACACTTGGAAGCCTTGGCAGACGCGGCTTTGGCTTCTGAACTTGAGGCCTTTGCTCCACATGATAATCGTATTGGGGTCCTGGAGCAGTAGGAGGAATCATAATTGGCCAACGGACAGTGACAAGTTGACCTTAATGATTGAAGGCCCTTTCCATGGTGTGAGGCCATGGTGGAGGAACAACGCCATCAGTGGTGATTGGCATCACAATGGCTTCAGCATTTACATTTGCTTCAGGCTCCACATTGGCTTCAGCCATGACAGGGTCGTTGGCTTTAGTAGCATTGTTGGTGGCAGCCTCATTATTCTCAACCTCCATCTGGTCAACGACCGGAGGGTCAGGCACGATCACATTCTCTTCAAGAATGACTTGATCAGTAACAGGGGGTGTGGCTTCTCTTTCTTCTTTGGCTGATGCAGCCGGAATGTCTTCAGCAGTTTTAGCTTCAGACGCTTGAACAGTCGCAGAAGGATTCTCTTTAGGGAACACTTGACATGCCACTGAGCTAGATTGTTATGAATCTTCTTCTGGAATGGTGGACATGGAGATAGATGGCCTGAGACCTTTGCGAAGCCTGCGAAATGCTGGCGACGCCTTTGGAGATTGAGTGGTCTCCATATAATTGCCATCATCAAGCACCAAAGATGTAACGCCCTCGATGCGGCTATAGCTCCCACGTGTCGAGGCACGACTTAGAGGCATAACCGCATTGAAAGCAATGTCGCAAGTCAGGCAATCATTACAACATCCCATGTAATATATAATAAAAGGGGGAGATAACATAGTTGGCTTACACTCGCCACGTCACATCAGAGTACATAAATAACATCCATCAAACGAACACTCATGGCCCGACTACGGCGCCAAAATAGAAAAGAACCCAACATGCGACAAGGTCCTGAATCGATAACCCCAACTAGGCACCACTACTGATCATCCGGAAAAGATACGTAGTATCGCTGAGAGTCCTCGTCGAACTCCCACTTGAGCTCGTAATCGTCAACTGGAGCAGAAACACCTGGACCTGCATCTGGAGTTGTAATATCTGTGAGCCACAGGGACTCAGCAATCTCACACCCACGCGATCAAAACTATTTAAGCTCATGGGAATGGATAAGGCAAATATATGTGGAGCTGCAGCAAGCGACTAGCATATGTGGTGGCTAACTTATACGCAAAAGAGAGCGAGAAGAGAAGGCGAAGCACGAGCGAGAAGCTAAAGGAACATCCTACGCGAGCATAACTCCAACACCGTGTCCACTTCCCGGACTCCGCCGAGAAGGGGTCATCACGGTAACACACACGGTTGATTCATTTTAATTAAGTTTAGTTCAAGTCATCTACAACCGGACGTTAACAAATTCCCATCCGCCCATAACCGCGGGCACGGCTTTCGAAAGATCAATCCCTGCAGGGGGGGGTCCCAACTTAGCCCATAACAAGCTCTCACGGTCAACGAAGGAATAGACCTCCACCCAAGACACACCGATCAGACTCGGTATCTCGGTACAACAAGATGATTCGACAGGTTAAAACAAGTCCAGCAACACCGCCCGAATGTGCCGACAAATCCCGATAGGAGCTGCACATATCTCTTTCTCAGGGCACGCTCGGATAGGTCAAGCTACGAGTAAAACCAAACCTCAAGTTTCCCCGAGGTGGCCCCGCAGGCTGCCTGGTTCGGACCAACACTCAGAGGAGCACTGGCCCGGGGGGGGGGGGGTTAAAATAAGATGACCCTCGGGCTCCGGAAACCCAAGGGAAAAAGAGGCTAGGTGGCAAATGGTAAAACCAATGTTGGGCATTGCTGGAAAAGCTTTAATCAAGGCGAACTATCAAGGGGTTCCCATTATAGCCCAACCGCGTAAGGGACGCACAATCCGGGAACATAACACCGATATGACGGAAACTAGGGCGGCAAGAGTGGAACAAAACACTAGGCAAGAGGCCGAGCCTTCCACCCTTTACCAAGTATATAGATGCATTAAGATAACATAGCAATATAATGGTATCCCAACAAGTAAATAAATGTTCCAACAAGGAACGGCTCCAATCTTCACCTGCAGCTAACAACACTATAAGAAGGGCTGAGCAAAGCGGTAACATAGCCAATTAACGGTTTGGTAGGACAATGGTGGGTTAGAGGTTCAATCATGCAATTGGGAGGCTGACAAGCAAATGGTAGGCATCGAAGGAGTGGCAAGCAAAAGAGCGAGCAAACTAGCATAGCAAAGATAGTAGTGATTTCGAGGGTATGATCATCTTGCCTGCACAGTTGTCAGAGTTGGCTGGATCCTCACAAGCAAACTCAACGGGCTCCTCGGTAGCGAACTCGTCTCCTGGCTCTACCCAACAAGACAAACAAGCAACAAGGATACAATCAACCACAGGCAAGTCCAAGCAATATGATGAAATGACGATATGCTATGCGGGATGCGATGCGGGATGCAAAATGCAAGATATGACAGGAAATGCATGAACCTGGCATCAACTTAGAAAACCAAGTGTGCCACTGGATAGAGGGGATGAAATCGCTTGAAAACGATATAAATATCATAGGAATCGGAGCTACGGTTTGGAAATGGCAAGCGTTTTAAGATATGACACCGGTATGCGATTTGCAGCAAGTAGGCATCTAAATGCAACGAAAAGAATATGCTACAGCCACCAAACATGAAAACAAAATACATGGCAGTGATGTACACAAGATGGTTGACAAAACACTAGCACTGAGCCATAGGCAAATTCATCCATTAAGAGGTTCAAACAAGCATGGCTAAAACGCAAATGCAAAACAGATCTCAGACTTAGTGAAATTAACACTAGTCTGAAATTTCAGATCACGATGCTCTCTTCGGAGCAGCAAAACAACATGATACAAAACCTGAACATGACAAGTAAGAACATAGCATGGACCTACTCAACAAGCTTAATAAAACACCCAAAGTGAGCTGGGGCCAAAAGGGTTCACAAAATACTCTACCGAGCTCACGAACATAGCTCGAACACAATCAGTTTTCAGACTTAGTGAAAAGTGAGACACGCTGAAATATAACTCACGAAGGCATGTAAACGAGCTCGATGCACTCACTACGGTGCAAGTCATGGCAAGGAAAGCATATAACCAGCAAGAAGGCACAATGTGCTAGCTACACATGGCAAGAACAAAGGCATAGCATGCATGGAACACTAACGGTAGCATCGGCAAAATCGCAAACAAGTTGACGATCTGCCCAGATTAACAACGAAGCAAAAGTTGAGCTCGATTGAGTCAACCTAGAGCACTCCACATATGCCAACAAAGACATGGATGGATAGAGCATAACATAAATATCAAAACTCCCTTACTGATCATCCTCAAAATAGGCACGGATCACTAGGAAACAAGCTGGACATATAGCATCATGAACTAAAATATCCCAGACTTAGTGAAAATCACTAAGTCCCTGAAATCTGCAATCTCAGGTACCTCTCTTCGCAAGCTTGCACAAGACAACACACACATCCTAAAAATGCATGGGTGGCACCTCTGGAAACAAGACAAAATGCTTCACAATTCATCCCAAAGGGGCACAGGCATATCATGCACGAATTAAACATGACAAAAATGACAAAAGTGCATGATGAACTAACGGATCTGCAATTTAACTCACGAAGCCTCCTTCTAACAGAATTTTGGGTATCAAGATGATCTCAAATGCGAATGATTCAATGGAATGAAATGATGTACATGTCGAGGCGAAGATTTTGATATATCATACGCCCAAAACGGAGCTACGGTTGCGGAGATACAAGCAGTCAAAGAATGCATAAAAATTAAGAGGGAGAGGGAAGAAAGTCAACCCAGATCTAGGGTTTGGCACTGTAGCGCGGATCCGGCGGGGCACTGAAGCTGGGCGCGCGCGACGAGGTTCGTCGGTGCCGGATCCGAGGCCGCCGGCGTAGGGGGAGGCGGTGGCCGGCGACGAGGGGCGGCGAGGTGGCCGGCGGGGCCGGCAGCGGGCGAGGGCGCGGCCACGGAGGCGCGGGCGCGCGGCGTGGAGCGGACGGGCGGCGGGGCCCGGCGCGGCGGCAGCCGGTGCGGCGGCGGCGACGGCGCCGGTCGCCGGAGGTCGGGGAGGCGGCGGATCC
>NC_041389.1:445309613-445319065 GCF_002162155.2 Triticum dicoccoides | reverse complement strand
GCCGCGGGGGCCGGATGCGGGCTCCCGGGCCGCGGTGGGAGGCGGCGGCGGCGGGGGTGACGTGGCGGCCCCCGAGTGGGCGGGCTGCGGCGGCGGACGCTGTCCGGCCGGGGGCGGACACGTCCGTCGGTGGAGATCTCAGTTTTTTTTAAAACTAGGGTTTCGGACGGGGGAAGAAGAGATCCGAATGGAGGGGGTATAAATAGGCATAAGTGGAGCTAGGAGAGTCCAAATGAGGTGCGGTTTTCGCCCACACGATCGTGATCAAACGCTCTAGGACATGGAGCAGAGTTTGGTGGGTTTTGGGCCAAAATGGAAGGGTGTTGGGCTGCAACACACACGAGGCCTTTTCGGTCCCTCGGTTAACCGTTGGAGTATCAAACGAAGTCCAAATGACCCGAAACTTGACAGGCGGTCTACCGGTAGTAAACCAAGGCCGCTTGGCAATTCTCGGTCCAATCCGGAAATGTTTAAACCCCACACACGAAAGAAGACTAGAAATGACCACCGGAGGAGAACGAAGCGCCGGAATGCAAAACGGACAACGGGGAAAATGCTCGAATGCATGAGATGAACATGTATGCAAATGCAATGCACGTGATGACATGATAAGAGATGCATGAAAACGAAAACAACACACGGAGACAAAGACCCGAACCCGAGAAATAAATATAACTTAGCGCCGGAGACGGCAAGAGTTGGGTACAAATATGGAAAATTACATCTGGGGCGTTACAACACTCCACCACTACGAAAAGATCTCGTCCCGAGATCTAGGACTGAAAGAACTCCGGGTACTCAGAACGGAGGTGATCCTCGCGTTCCCAGGTAGCTTCACGGTCGGAATGGTGTGACCACTTGACTTTGAGAAATTTAAATGACTTGTTGCGAGTCTTGCGTTCAGTCTCTTCAAGAATAGCAACTGGGTGCTCACGATAAGAGAGATCTTCTTGGAGCTCAATGTCCTCGAAGTTGATGGTGCGGTCAGGAGTCTTGAAGCACTTTCGAAGCTGAGAGACATGGAACACATCATGAACATTTGCAAAGTTTGAAGGAAGCTCGAGTTGATAGGCGAGGTCGCCTCTCTTGCTGACAATTTTGAAAGGTCCCACGTATCTAGGGGCAAGCTTCCCTTTGATACCGAAGCGACGAGTACCTTTCATGGGAGAGACGCGGAGGTAAACGTGATCTCCGATCTCGAAAGCCAGATCACGGAGCTTACTATCATAGTAGCTCTTCTGGCGGGACTGGGCTGCTTTGAGGTTATCACGAATGACTTTGCACATTTCTTCTGCTTTTGTGATTAAGTCATTACCCAGCAGCCGACGTTCACCGGTTTCAGACCAGTTGAGAGGGGTTCGGCACTTCCTGCCATACAGAATTTCAAAGGGGGCCTTGCCCGAACTTGCTTGAAAGCTGTTGTTGTAAGAGAATTCAGCATAAGGAAGACAGTCCTCCCACTTCATGCCGAAAGAAATCACACAAGCCCTGAGCATGTCTTCGAGAATCTGGTTGACACGCTCGACTTGACCGCTTGTTTGAGGATGGAAAGCTGTGCTGAAGCGGATGTTGGTGCCCATGGCCTTCTGAAAAGAATCCCAAAACTTGGAGGTAAAGATGCTGCCACGGTCTGAAGATATCACTTGAGGAATACCGTGCAGAGAGACAATGCGAGAGGTATAGAGTTCCGCCAATTGAGCTGCAGTGATTGACTCTTTGATAGGCAGAAAGTGAGCCACTTTGGTGAGCTTGTCTATGACAACAAATATAGCATCATTGCCACGCTTGGACTTTGGAAACCCAGTCACGAAGTCCATTTCAATGTGGTCAAACTTCCATTCTGGAATGGCAAGAGGTTGGAGGAGACCAGCTGGCCTTTGGTGTTCTGCCTTCACTCTTCTGCAGACATCACATTCATTCACGAATTGAGCGATCTCGCACTTCATTCGAGTCCACCAATAAGCTTGCTTGAGGTCCTGATACATCTTCGTACTACCAGGGTGGATGGAGAGGAGAGAGTTGTGAGCCTCGTTCATGATCACCTTACGAAGTTCACCTTTGGGCACAACAATTCGATCCTCGAAGAAGAGAGTGTCCTTGTCATCAAGTCAGTAGCACTTGTACTTGGACTGACTCTTTGCAATACCAATCTTCACCTTCTTCACCATAGCATCAAGAAGTTGGGCTTGGCGAATCTGGTCTTCTAAGGTAGGAGAGACTTGAAGGTTGGCGAGGAAACCTTGAGGAACAACTTGCAGATTAAGTTTGCGGAAAGCTTCACAAAGCTCGGGTTGATAAGGCTTGAGAATCAGACTGTTGCAATATGCTTTTCTGCTCAATGCGTCAGCAATCACATTAGCCTTGCCTGGAGTATACTCGATACTCGGATTGTACTCTTGAATCATTTCGACCCATCGAGTCTGCCTGAGGTTGAGATTAGGCTGAGTGAAGATGTACTTGAGACTCTTGTGATCAGTGAAAATGTCCACTTTCCTTCCCAATAGAAGATGTCTCCAAGTCAACAAAGCATGCACAACTGCCGCCAACTCGAGATCATGAGTGGGGTAGTTCTTCTCATTAGGTTTCAACTGGCGAGAGGTATAAGCAACAACTTTCTTCTCTTGCATCAGTACAGCACCGAGACCTTGGAGAGAGGCATCACAAAAGACCTCGTACGGCTTGGTTTCATCAGGCGGAGTCAGAACTGGAGCAGTGATCAATTTCTCTTTCAAAGAGTTGAAAGCAATATCACACTCCGGAGACCAAACGTACTTGACGTGCTTCTGAAGAAGATTTGAGAGAGGCTTGGCGATCTTAGAAAAGTTTTCAACGAATCTTCTGCAATAGCTTGCGAGACCGAGGAAACTACGGAGTTGCTTCACGTTCTGAGGAGGTTCCCAATTCACAATTGTAGACACCTTCTCAGGATTCACGGAAATGCCCTTGGCAGAGATGATATGACCAAGATAAAGAACCTCATCGAGCCAAAATTCACACTTGGAGAACTTGGCGTATAACTGATGTTCTCTGAGCTTGTCAAGAACCAAACGCAAGTGCTTGGCATGATCTTTCTTGTTCTTCGAGAAAACCAGAATGTCGTCGAGATAGACCAGAACGAATTCATTGGTGTAGGGGTTGAAGATGAAGTTCATCATGCGAGAGAACGTCGGAGGAGCGTTGGCGAGGCCAAAAGACATGACAGTGTATTCATATGAACCAAAACTTGTTCTGAACGCCGTCTTGGGAATATCTTGCTCACGAATACGAATCTGATGATAACCCATACGGAGATCAAGCTTGGAGAATACTTGAGCACCCTTGAGTTGTTCGAACAGCTCATTGATGTTGGGAAGTGGGTATTTGTTCTTGATGGTCTTCTTGTTTACTGGACGGTAATCAACACAAATTCGACTCGATCCATCCTTCTTCTTCACAAAAAGAACACCACAACCCCACGGAGAAGTACTAGGCCGAATGAGACCCAATCTTTCTTGCTCATCGAGTTGTTTCTTCAACTCCTTCAACTCTTCGGGGCCGAGCTTGTAAGGACGTTTGCACACAGGTTCCGTACCGGGCTCAAGTTCAATAACAAATTCAACTGGCCGGTGCGGAGGCATTCCTGGGAGCTCTTCTGGAAAGACGTCTTGATACTCACAAACAACCGGAATCTGCGAAATAGCATCCAATTCACCCTTCTCATTGAGAGAAAAAAACCGGATGGAATTATCCCGAGCGGCAAAGACAATGACATCCTCAGACGAATGAGTCAGTTGAATCTGCCTGGCTGCACAATCAAGCTGAGCTTTATGCTTAGAGAGCTAGTCCATCCCGAGAATAAGATCGATATCCGAGTTACCAAGAACCATAGGAGAAGCAAGAAACTTGAAATCGCCCATCGTGATAGCGACATCTGGCACCTCCAGACTTGCGCTCAAACGTTTGCCAGGAGAAATGATATCCATATGTTTACCCAAATGAGAAGAAATGAACTCATGCTTGGTAAAAAATGGCTTTGACATGAAACAATGCGATGCACCCGTGTCAAAAAGAACTTTTGCAGGAATATCATTAATAGGAAGGTTACCCATAATGACATCTGAAGAATCCTCAGCCTGAGCTGCATTCAGCATATTGACCTTGGCGTGCTTGGGATTATGCTTGACCACAGCTGTACTTGCCGATCTGATAGGAGGAGGAGGAGGAAGACGCCTCTGGTTGGTACACTTGTTGGCATAGTGACCCTTCTGTTGGCACTTGTTGCACGTGACCTCTGAAAGCGGACGGTGATACGGAGCACTCGATCTTGGCGCTTGAGACGAAGACTTGTTCAGAAAGCCTGGGTTGGGTGGGTGGGAGAAACCACTGCCACCTTTGCTCTTCTGCTGATACGGCTGACGGAACGGAGGAGGAGGAAGCCAATACTTCTGCTGCTTGACCACTTGAGTAGAGGAAGAAGGAGTAACATCTCTGGCACGCTTCCTGGAAGCATCACATCTCATCTGAGCAGCCTCTTGCTTCAGTGCCATGTTGTAGAACTCATCGTATCTCAACGGCTCAAAGAGGACAAGAGCGAGCTGAATTTCCTCACGAAGACCACCCCTGAACTGATAGATCATGCTCTTCTCATCAGGAACATCCTGCTTGGCAAAACGGGCGAGCTTCTGGAACAACTTGTTGTAGTCATAGACAGACAAAGAGCCTTGCTTCAGATTGCGGAATTCCTGACGCTTACTCTCAACCACACTTTGAGGGACGTGATGAGCGCGGAAATCTTGACGGAAATCGTCCCAAGTGATAACACGTCCACCTCTAGAATCCTTGTACTGCTGGAACCACTCTGCAGCCTGATCTTTGAGCTGGAAAGAAGCGAACTTGACGAAATCTTCAGGCCTGACGTTGCTACATTCAAAATGCTTGCCCAGATCCACTAGCCAATCGTCAGCATCGGTAGCCTCAACACAACCGCTGAACGTCTTTGGGCCATTTGCGAGGAACTGGTTCAGAGTAGCAAAGTGGTGCTGATTATGGCCTTGATTCCCTTGACTGCCTTGATTGCGCTCTTGGAGAATTTGCATGATCAACTGTGTATTTGCATTAGTAGCGGCCATCACAGCTTGCCATGCTTCCGGAGGAGGCGGAGGTGGAGGCGGATCAGGATTCGGAGTCGTGCGCGTTGGAGGAGCCATCCTGAAGAGGTTGACCACCATTAGCACATAGATAGACAACAATATAGAAGCTGAATCCAACGGAATGAAAATTGCAACATATAGTCTTCACATCCGAACAAAATGAACGAATGCATTCCTCTTCAAATGGTCACATATCCATAAATTGAGAAGCCACGAAGAATTAAGGTAGAGAAATAAATCAACAAGGTACGGATCAAGAACGAATAATCGGTAAGAAATCCCAATCTCAAACCAATATCCGTGGAAGAAGAACTAGAGCTACTAGAATTCCCACCTATGAAACTCCCGAACCTTTTCGGTTATGCAATCAGGTGTTGGGGATACAGGGGAAGCACAATATCTCACCCAAACTAGCAAATCCTACATCCAGCTGTATCCATCCTTCAACACATAACCAAGAAAACTTCGGAAACCATCTACCTCAACCTTCGAAAAGCATCCGTTATACAAGTTATGGCGATACTCCCGAACTCCCGCCCCAGTACTGGGTGGCGTCGAGGTTATCTCACCAACGAACTGCATAAAAGAGATTTTCGATGTCGGCGAACATATCTCAAGTATACCAGAATTGCAATGATAAAATTGTGACGACAACACCTCGGAGCTCAACTCCCCGGGACACTGCCACAACCCCTAAAGACAGGAGGCACCAAGAACAATGTTCTCGTCACAAAACCATCGGAACAAAACCAAGATACTCGCGTGATCCTAAAAAAAAATAGTGAAATTTGAGAAGAGAAGAGTCAAAACTCTACGCCAGGATGCCTTACCAGAGCGATGAGGAGACTGGGAAGTAAAAATAATTCCTAACTCTCCGATATATAATTCCTAAAGGACTCAAAACATTTTTCTAGACACAACTCGGCTGCTAAAAAGATCAAGCAATGGGGCTCCTAAGGTCGGGGAAGGCTCTGATTACCAACTTGTAACACCCTCGATGCGGCTATAGCTCCCACGTGTCGAGGCATGACTTAGAGGCATAACCGCATTGAAAGCAATGTCGCAAGTCAGGCAATCATTACAACATCCCATGTAATATATAATAAAAGGGGGAGATAACATAGTTGGCTTACACTCGCCACGTCACATCAGAGTACATAAATAACATCCATCAAACGAACACTCATGGCCCGACTACGGCGCCAAAATAGAAAAGAACCCAACATGCGACAAGGTCCTGAATCGATAACCCCAACTAGGCACCACTATTGATCATCCGGAAAAGATACGTAGTATCGCTGAGAGTCCTCGTCGAACTCCCACTTGAGCTCGTAATCGTCAACTGGAGCAGAAACACCTGGACCTGCATCTGGAGTTGTAATATCTGTGAGCCACAGGGACTCAGCAATCTCACACCCACGCGATCGAAACTATTTAAGCTCATGGGAATGGATAAGGAAAATATATGTGGAGCTGCAGCAAGCGACTAGCATATGTGGTGGCTAACTTATACGCAAAAGAGAGCGAGAAGAGAAGGCGAAGCATGAGCGAGAAGCTAAAGGAACATCCTGCGCAAGCATAACTCCAACACCGTGTCCACTTCCCGGACTCCGCCGAGAAGGGGTCATCACGGTAACACACACGGTTGATTCATTTTAATTAAGTTTAGTTCAAGTCATCTACAACCGGACGTTAACAAATTCCCATCCGCCCATAACCGCGGGCACGGCTTTTGAAAGATCAATCCCTGCAGGGGGGGTCCCAACTTAGCCCATAACAAGCTCTCACGGTCAACGAAGGAATAGACCTCCACCCAAGACACACCGATCAGACTCGGTATCTCGGTACAACAAGATGATTCGACAGGTTAAAACAAGTCCAGCAACACCGCCCGAATGTGCCGACAAATCCCGATAGGAGCTGCACATATCTCTTTCTCAGGGCACGCTTGGATAGGTCAAGCTACGAGTAAAACCAAACCTCAAGTTTCCCTGAGGTGGCCCCGCAGGCTGCCTGGTTCGGACCAACACTCAGAGGAGCACTGGCCCGGGGGGGGGGGGGGTGAAAATAAGATGACCCTCGGGTTCCGGAAACCCAAGGGAAAAAGAGGCTAGGTGGCAAATGGTAAAACCAATGTTGGGCATTGCTGGAAAAGCTTTAATCAAGGAGAACTATCAAGGGGTTCCCATTATAGCCCAACCGCGTAAGGGACGCACAATCCGGGAACATAACACCGATATGACGGAAACTAGGGCGGCAAGAGTGGAACAAAACACTAGGCGAGAGGCCGAGCCTTCCACCCTTTACCAAGTATATAGATGCATTAAGATAACATAGCAATATAATGGTATCCCAACAAGTAAATAAATGTTCCAACAAGGAACGGCTCCAATCTTCACCTGCAGCTAACAACGCTATAAGAAGGGCTGAGCAAAGCGGTAACATAGCCAATCAACGGTTTGCTAGGACAATGGTGGGTTAGAGGTTCAATCATGCAATTGGGAGGCTGACAAGCAAATGGTAGACATCGAAGCAGTGGCAAGCAAAAGAGCGAGCAAACTAGCATAGCAAAGATAGTAGTGATTTCGAGGGTATGATCATCTTGCCTGCACAGTTGTCAGAGTTGGCTGGATCCTCACAAGCAAACTCAACGGGCTCCTTGGTAGCGAACTCGTCTCCCGGCTCTACCCAACAAGACAAACAAGCAACAAGGATACAATCAACCACAGGCAAGTCCAAGCAATATGATGAAATGACGATATGCTATGCGGGATGCGATGCGGGATGCAAAATGCAAGATATGACAGGAAATGCATGAACCTGGCATCAACTTGGAAAACCAAGTGTGCCACTGGATAGAGGGGATGAAATCGCTTGAAAACGATATAAAGATCATAGGAATCGGAGCTACGGTTTGGAAATGGCAAGCGTTTTAAGATATGACACCGGTATGCGATTTGCAGCAAGTAGGCATCTAAATGCAACGAAAAGAACATGCTACAGACACCAAACATGAAAACAAAATACATGGCAGTGATGTACACAAGATGGTTGACAAAACACTAGCACTGAGCCATAGGCAAATTCATCCATTAAGAGGTTCAAACAAGCATGGCTAAAACGCAAATGCAAAACAGATCTCAGACTTAGTGAAATTAACACTAGTCTGAAATTTCAGATCACGATGCTAACATGATACAAAACCTGAACATGACAAGTAAGAACATGGCATGGAGCTACTCAACAAGCTTAATAAAACACCCAAAGTGACCTGGGGCCAAAAGGGTTCACAAAATACTCTACCGAGCTCACGAACATAGCTCGAACATAATCAGTTTTCAGACTTAGTGAAAACTGAGACACGCTGAAATATAACTCACGAAGGCATGTAAACGAGCTCGATGCACTCACTACGGTGCAAGTCATGGCAAGGAAAGCATATAACCAGCAAGAAGGCACAATGTGCTAGCTACACATGGCAAGAACAAAGGCATAGCATGCATGGAACACTAACGGTAGCATCGGCAAAATCGCAAACAAGTTGACGATCTGCCCAGATTAACAACGAAGCAAAAGTTGAGCTCGATTGAGTCAACCTAGAGCACTCCGCATATGCCAACAAAGACATGGATGGATAGAGCATAACATAAATATCAAAACTCCCTTACTGATCATCCTCAAAATAGGCACGGATCACTAGGAAACAAGCTGGACATATAGCATCATGAACTAAAATATCCCAGACTTAGTGAAAATCACTAAGTCCCTGAAATCTGCAATCTCAGGTACCTCTCTTCGCAAGCTTGCACAAGACAACACACACATCCTAAAAATGCATGGGTGGCACCTCTGGAAAGAAGACAAAATGCTTCACAATTCATCCCAAAGGGGAACAGGCATATCATGCACGAATTAAACATGACAAAAATGACAAAAGTGCATGATGAACTAACGGATCTGCAATTTAACTCACGAAGCCTCCTTCTAACAGCATTTTGGGTATCAAGATGATCTCAAATGCAAATGATGCAATGGAATGAAATGATGTACATGTCGAGGCGAAGATTTTGATATATCATACGCCCAAAACGGAGCTACGGTTGCGAAGATACAAGCAGTCAAAGAATGCATAAAAATTAAGAGGGAGAGGGAAGAAAGTCAACCCAGATCTAGGGTTTGGCACTGTAGCGCGGATCCGGCGGGGCACTGAAGCTGGGCGCGCGCGACGAGGTTCGTCGGCGCCGGATCCGAGGCCGCCAGCGTAGGGGGAGGCGGTGGCCGGCGACGAGGGGCGGCGAGGTGGCCGGCGGGGCCGGCCGCGGG
>NC_041389.1:445270511-445309108 GCF_002162155.2 Triticum dicoccoides | reverse complement strand
CGGGGGCCGGATGCGGGCTCCCGGGCCGCGGTGGGAGGCGGCGGCGGCGGGGGTGACGTGGCGGCCCCCGAGTGGGCGGGCTGCGGCGGCAGACGCTGTCCGGCCGGGGGCGGACACGTCCGTCGGTGGAGATCTCAGTTTTTTTTAAAACTAGGGTTTCGGACGGGGGAAGAAGAGATCCGAATGGAGGGGGTATAAATAGGCATAAGTGGAGCTAGGAGAGTCCAAATGAGGTGCGGTTTTCGCCCACACGATCGTGATCAAACGCTCTAGGACATGGAGCAGAGTTTGGTGGGTTTTGGGCCAAAATGGAAGGGTATTAGGCTGCAACACACACGAGGCCTTTTCGGTCCCTCGGTTAACCGTTGGAGTATCAAACGAAGTCCAAATGACCCGAAACTTGACAGGCGGTCTACCGGTAGTAAACCAAGGCCGCTTGGCAATTCTCGGTCCAATCCGGAAATGTTTAAACCCCACACACGAAAGAAGACTAGAAATGACCACCGGAGGAGAACGAAGCGCCGGAATGCAAAACGGAGAACGGGGAAAATGCTCGAATGCATGAGATGAACATGTATGCAAATGCAATGCACGTGATGACATGATAAGAGATGCATGAAAATGAAAACAACACACGGTGACAAAGACCCGAACCCGAGAAATAAATATAACTTAGCGCCGGAGACGGCAAGAGTTGGGTACAAATATGGAAAATTACATCTGGGGCGTTACAGAAGAGGTGACTTGAGCAGGTGGAGTACGAGGTGTCTCATCTTGAACTGGGGTGTCATCTTGTTGTCGCTCAGCCCATGATTCATCTTGAGCAATTGGCATCAATGGGCGACCAATGCTACACTGCTTGTAGGAGCATGCGATGATACCAACTGGGGCTCGAGATGAGGAAGGACTTCATCATCAAGTACATTGTCTTCATGACCAATGTTTTCAGCTGCGTTGGCGTCAACAACTGGAACTTCTTTAGATTCTGGTGCCTCTGTGGGAGCAGGCTCATGAACAACGAGATGGCGCTCATGATTAGCAGAGGCAGGGTATGCAATAGAAATGGGTTCAACTATGAGGGGCTCTGGGGCAGCATCACGCTCTTTCCTTGAAGACTTAGAGCCCTTTGTCTTCAACTTTTTCTTGGAGGGAGCATCATCAGATGTATCCTTGTGCTTCCTCTTCCTGGCTTCGGCTTCAGCTAGCCTGGTCTTCTTGAGCTCAGCAGCGGCAAAGGGGTCCTTTGGTTTCAAGCCAGTCATGCTGGAAGGGAAGACAATGCTAGGTTGTCCCTGCCTTGTAGTATCAGTATTAGCTTCAGCGGGCTTCTTATTCTTCTTAGTAGCCATTCTGGGATCAATGCCAGGGCGCCCAAGAGCTTTCCTCTTTTCAGCTTAATTGTGTGCTTGCACACATTTCTGAGCATAAGACTTGATGTGTTCTCGAGAGCCTTTAGCTTCTTCACGCTTCTTGTGAAATTCAGTTTTGAGGTCATGCAGCAGCTACTTGAAAATTTGCACGTCTGCCACACTGAGCTTGTGCATATTCTTCTTGAAATTCACCTTCTCATAATCAATCTTATTTTTGAGCTCCATGATTCTCTGAGCCAGGGCCAGCTCATTAGCAATGGCTCCGTGGAATGTGACGCTGATGCCCACTGGCAGCTGCAGACTATCAATGCTGATGCTCTGGTCATTGAACCACTCATCAATGAAGTTATTCAAGATGTCAACATCAAAGAGGGGCAGATCACTGAAGATCTCCGCCTCTTGCTTGCTCTTGATCAACATCTCTAGAGCTTCATCACCAAGATCTTCATCGCTTGACAGATCAATGGTGTCTTCCTTGTTGCACAGAACGGCAGCAGGAGTGAGGGGTTGCCCTACAACTTTCTTGGGCAATGGCTTCTTGGTCCTCTTGGACACACGAGACAAATCTTCAGACTGCACACTGGATTCAGGAGGTGCAATTTTCAGTTGCTTCTTGGTTGAAGCTTTTGGAGCAGCAGTAGCAGATGGCTTTGAAGCTTTAGTCTTCTTCTTCTGCTTTGGTGGTGATGGAGCATCATCAGAGTCTGTTTCTTCAGCAGATTTCTCCATAGCAGCTCGCTGGGCAGAAATATGAGACAGAAGCCCGACGAAGTTGGCAAAGGGGCCAATCCTATTTTCATTGGCTTCATGAGTTCCATCTAACCTTGGAGCAGAGGGGCCAAGGTTGAAGTTGAGTCCAAACTCCTTCTGGTTCTTAACAGCTGAATCTTTTGCAAACTGAAAGTTGCACTTGAAGAGATTGTCTTCACGACACCATAGGAGAGATGATGGGTCGGCATTCTCAGTCTGTGGTCCTCTAACCATACAAGGATAGAACTCCTGTTCAATAGCTTCAGCCTTAGTCTTCGGTACCAAGTTTCGGTATAGATAATCACCCCATGGGCACTTGATGGCATTCTTCTCAGCATATTCAGGTGTTACAAACTTATACTTGAACCACTGCTTTGCCCAATATCTTCGGATCCACTGGATCCGGTTCTTGCTCTGGGTGTAGCTCTCTTCTGGGTCAGACTTATAGAGTTCATAAAGATCTGCAGGCAAGTCTAGTGCGGTGTTTCGACAGTGTTGTCTGCCTCCTTTTCGTGCAGACTTCTCAGAAGCCATAATGTTCAGGTTGTTTGGCTTCAATACAGTGAAAGGTTTCTGTGTGCTGGTCAGACAAGAACTGGCTTCTGGAGATTCGATGTGACGCTGTAAGAATTCTGCAAATGAATGCAGACTATGAGAACCAAGGGATTCTCGCATGGACATATACCTGTGACAACATTAGAGATGCGAGGGAAGGGGAAGAGGTCATATGCATTCTTAGAAGGTTTTGAAGATAAATCAGTTTAGAAGACATTGACCTCACAGTGCGAAGACATTCACTTATTGAAGGAAGTTGGTTCCAGATTTATACGAATCCAAGAATAGGTACAAGTGAGGAATCTAACTAGTTTCGACGCATAAGTGAACATACTTTGCAATACATGAGATGTAGAAAGAGACAGATCCGGATTTGGAAGTGAATAAACCACTTTTGATTGAAGTGGATGGATTTGACAGATCAAAACGACTGAAAAAAAGATTTAATTACCACAGATGAACTGCTAGACGAGGTGGAAGGGAGGCCGAGCAGTCCAATCTTCCGTGCCCAAACTTGGCGGCGGAAAAGACACCTATGGCGGTGGTGGAGAGGAAGAGGTCCACGGCCAACGTGAGGATGGCGTCGAAGAAGTCGCGGCAGCTAAGCGCTTCGTCTCCAGCGTTGATGCGAGCTAGCGGTGGCGCTAGGGTTTGAGCGAGGTGTTGAGGTGAAAGAACATATATTGACCACGAGGGGTGTGTATTTACAAGAAGGAGGAGGGCGGCGCAACACAATTACGCAGGAACCCCTGGCGGTTCACATCTGAAGGACACGTGGCATGCATGCAACTTATCAGGAGTTGATCAATGTTCCCACGCACGCTTGGATTGACAGGTGGTTGTTCCGGATTTTCCGATTTTCAGGCAAAGGATAAGACATTAAAAGCAGTTTTAAAATTGTGTCTTTGTATCTTCTGCTGACAAGGACACAGAGAAGATATTCGACAAGTGTCAACAGAATGCACATGACTTAGACAGAAAAAATTTGAGGGAGTAGCACAGAAGGGGTTAGGGTCCGATCACATTCACTTAGGTCAGAAAAATAGCAACGTGAAGACATAGCTATAAGTGAATGTTGTAGAGGATAGAGCACATATGCATATATATATAAATATCATTGAAGACAAATCAACATTGCGAAGATATAGATTTTGAAGATAAACCAATGTTGAAGACAATCCAAAAGTGAAGATAATGCACTCATGATGCCAAATGAAAATCTTCGAAAAGTTGTGGTGGTGGCATTACCCATCGTATAGGAAGTATTGGACCCAGACACGGCGCACAATTATCATGGCACTCCGAAGTCAAATTCCACATTAATGTATTCACACTCAGAGGGTAAGTCTTCATTGATTGAAGAAATACGTTACTCCGTACATTGCACATCTAAGTCATCAACATGCATAAGCGTTAGGATGTGTGTCCATTCACTGGACATTTGAGGATTCTAAGATATTTAGCTCACACCACAGTTTGCAAAACCTCTTCTCATCCAAGGGCTTAGTGAAGATATCAGCCATTTGCTCTTTAGTGTTGACGTTAATGATATCAATGTCTTCCTTGTTGACATGACCTCTGAAAAAGTGATGATGAATCTCGATGTGCTTTGTCTTCAAGTGCTGGACTGGATTCTTGGAAAGCTTGATGGCGCTTTCATTGTCGCAGAAGAGTGGCACATTCTTCTTGTTGATGCCATAGTCCTTGAGAGTTTGCTTCATCCAGAGAAGCTGAGCAATGTATTTATCAGTGGAGAGTGATACACAGTTCTGCTTCTTTGAAGACCAACAGACAAGAGATCGTCTAAGAAAGTGACATGTTCCTGAAGTGGACTTGCGATCAACCTTGTCACCAGCATAACCAGCATCAAAATATCCAACTAGATCAAATGTTGAGCCCTTTGGGTACCATAATCCTAGTGTTGGGGTGTGATCCAAATATCGAAGTATTCGCTTCACCGAAAGGTGATGCGACTCCTTTGGTGCTGCTTGGAATCTGTAAGTGCATCTAGTGCAACCCCTAGTTGGTTTTGGAGTATTGACGACAAACCTCGTTGAGGGACTAATGTGTTTGTGAGAATTGCAGGATAACACAGGTAGTATTCCCTCTTTGATTCGGTTTACCTACCGGAGATGACCCCTAAAAATGTGTGAAGACATTGAAGACAATGGTGGTATGTGAAGATATTCACATTGAAGACTATGACACGAGAAGACATTGAGTGAAGACTATGGAGCACGAAGACTTAGTTGTTTTGTTGTTTCATTTTCTTCTTTGTTGAGTCATAGGAATCACCGCACTGTTAAGTGGGGTCCAAGTGAACAAAGTCAGAGTGACTGAAGTGATGCTCAACCAAATCCTATGTATTCAAGCAAAGACAATGAGAGCAAATCTTATCCTGAGTCGGATAAGTCAGCTTTACTTGTAGCCCAAGTCAAGCTGCCGCGTGTGTTTGAAATCTGACCGTTGCGACACATGTCAGTTCCTTAGTGACCCAGGGTCATTTCGGATAAATCCGGTCGGGTTGCCCAGTGGCTATAAATAGCTGATGTCTACTACACAACCTTCTTCTTGTAGACGTTGTTGGGCCTGCAAGTGCACAGGTTTGTAGGACAGTAGCAAATTTCCCTCAAGTGGATGACCTAAGGTTTATCAATCCGGGGGAGGCGTAGGATGAAGATGGTCTCTCTCAAACAACCCTGCAACCAAATAACAAAGAGACTCTTGTGTCCCCAACACACCCAATTCAATGGCAAATTGTATAGGTGCACTAGTTCGGCGAAGAGATAGTGATACAAGTGCAATATGGATGGTAGATAAAGGTTTTTGTAATCTGAAATAATAAAAACAGCAAGGTAACTAATAATAAAAGTGAGCGTAAACGGTATTGCAATGGTACGAAACAAGGCCTAGGGTTCATACTTTCACTAGTGCAAGTTCTCTCAACAATGATAACATAGATAGATCATATAACAATCCCTCAACATGCAACAAAGAGTCACTCCAAAGCCACTAATATCGGAGAACAAACATAGAGATTATGGTAGGGTACGAAACCACCTCAAAGTTATTCTTTCGGATCAATCTATTCAAGAGTTCGTACTAGAATAACACCTTAAGACACAAATCAACCAAAACCCTAATGTCACTTAGATACTCCATTGTCACCTCAAGTATCTGTGAGCATGATTATACGATATGCATCACACAATCTCAGATTCATACAACCAACACAAAGTACTTCAAAGAGTGCCCCAAAGTTTCTACCGGAGAGTCAAGAAAACGTGTACCAACCCCTATGCATAGGTTCATGGGCGGAACCCGCAAGTTGGTCACCAAAACATACATCAAATGGCACGTGATATCCCATTGTCACCACAGATAAACACGGCAAGACATATATCAAGTGTTCTCAAATCAAAGACTCAATTCGATAAGATAACTTCAAGAGAGAAACTCAATTCATCACAAGAGAGTAGAGGGGGAGAAACATCATAAGATCCAACTATAATAGCAAAGCTCGCGATACATCAATATCGTGCCATAGAGAGAACACGAGAGAGAGAGAGAGATCAAACACATAGCTACTGGTACATACCCTCAGCCTCGAGGGTGAACTACTCCCTCCTCATCATGGAGAGCGCCGGGATGATGAAGATGGCCACCGGTGATGGATTCCCCCTCCGGCAGGGTGCTGGAACGGGCTCCCGAGAGGTTTTTGGTGGCTACAGAGGCTTGCGGCTGCGGAACTCCCGATCTATCTTGATATTCGATGTTTTTAGGGTACGTAGGCTTATATAGGCGAAAGAAGTCGGACGGGGGGGTCCTTGAGGGGCCCACGAGACAGGGGGGCACGCCCAATAGGGGGGGGGCGCCCCCTATCTTCTGGCCTCCTCGAGGATCTTCTGACGTGAACTCCAAGTCTCCAAGATGATATTCTTCCCAAAAATAACACTCCAAAGGTTTCATTCCGTTTGGACTCCGTTTGATATTCCTTTTCCTCAAAATACTGAAACAGGCAATAAAACAGCAATATGGGTTGGGCCTCCGATTAATAGGTTAGTCCCAAAAGTAATATAAAAGTGTAAAATAAAGCCCATAAACATCCAAAAGGGGTAATATAATAGCATGGAACAATCAAAAATTATAGATACGTTGGAGACGTATCAAGCATCCCCAAGCTTAATTCCTGCTCGTCCCCGAGTAGGTAAATGATAAAAACAGAATTTTTTATGTGGAATGCTACCTAGCATAATTCTCAATGTAATTTTCTTTATTGTGGCATGAATGTTGAGACCCAAATGATTCAAAATAAAAGTTCATATTGACATGAAAATGGTGATACTTCAAGCATACTAATCAAAGTAATCATGTCTTCTCAAAATAACATGGCCAAAGAAAGTTATCCCTACAAAATCATATAGTCTGGCTGTTGTTCTATCTTCATCACACAAAGTATTTAATCATGCACAACCCTGATGACAAGCCAAGCAATTGTTTCATACTTTAATAATCTCAAACTCTTTCAACTTTCACGCAATACATGAGCGTGAGCCATGGACATAGCACTATATGTGGAATAGAATGGTGGTTGTGGAGAAGACAAAAAGGAGAAGATAGTCTCACATCAACTAGGCGTATCAACGGGCTATGGAGATGCCCATTAATAGATATCAATGTGAGTGAGTAGGGATTGCCATGCAACGGATGCACTAGAGCTATAAATATATGAAAGCTCAACAAAAGAAACTAAGTGGGTGTGCATCCAACTTGCTTGCTCACGAAGACCTAGGGCATTTTGAGGAAGCCCATCATTGGAATATACAAGCCAAGTTCTATAATGAAAAATTCCCACTAGTATATGAAAGTGACAACATAGAAGACTCTCTATCATGAAGATCATGGTGCTACTTTGAAGCACAAGTGTGGAAAAAAGATAGTAGCATTGTCCCTTCTCTCTTTTTCTCTCATTTTTTTTCTTTGGCCTTTCTTTTTTTCTATTTGGCCTTTCTCTTTTTTTTCTTTTTTTTCTTTTTGTAAAGTCCGAAGTCTCATCCCGACTTGTGGGGGAATCATAGTCTTCATCATCCTTTCCTCACTAGGACAATGCTCTAATAATGAAGATCATCACACTTTTATGGATTTACAACTCAAGAATTACAACTCAAAGCTAGAACAAGATATGACTCTATATGAATGCCTCCGGCGGTGTACCGGGATATGCAATGAATCAAGAGCGACATGTATGAAAATTATGAAGGTGGCCTTGCCACAAATATGATGTCAACTACATGATCATGCAAAGAGCAGTATGACAAAAGTAATGCGTGTCATATGAATGGAACGGTGGAAAGTTGCATGGCAATATATCTCGGAATGGCTATGGAAATGCCATAATAGGTAGGTATGGTGGCTGTTTTGAGGAAGGTAATGGTGGGTGTATGGTACCGGCGAAAGTTGTGCGGCACAAGAGAGGCTAGCAATGGTGGAAGGGTGAGGGTGCGTACAATCCATGGACTCAACATTAGTCAAAAGAACTCATGTACTTGTTGCAAAAATCTAGAAGTCATCAAAAACCGAAGCGCTACGCGCATGCTCCTAGGGGGATAGATTGGTAGGAAAATACCATCGCTCGTCCCCGACCGCCACTCATAAGGAAGACAATCAATAAATAAAATTGTGCTCCAACTTCATCACAAAGCGGTTCACCATACGTGCATGCTACGGGAATCACAACCCTCAACACAAGTATTTTTCATAATCATCTCAACTAGCATGACTTTAATATCACTACCTTCATATCTCAAAACAATTATCAAGTATCAAATTGATCATAGCATCCAATTCACTTTCTATGATAGTTTTTATTATACCCAACTTGGATGCTCATCATTCTAGGACCAACTTTGTAACCATAGCAAATACCATGCTGTTCTAAAAGACTCTCAAAATAATATAAGTGAAGCATGAGAGACTAGCAATTTCTACAAAATATAACCACCGCCATGCTCTAAAGATATAAGTGAAGCACTAGAGAAAACGACAAACTACTCCGAAAGATATAAGTGAAGATCAATGAGTAGCTAAAAAATTATGTAACTATGTGAAGACTCTCTAAGATTAAGGAATTTCAGATCTTGGTATCTTATTCAAACAGCAAGTAAAACAAAATAAAATGACATTGCAAGGATAGCACAACTCATGTGAAGAAGCAAAAACTTAGGCTCAACCGATACTAACCGATAGTTGTTTAATAAAAAAGGTGGGATGCCTACCGGGGCATCCCCAAGCTTAGATGCTTGAGACTTCTTGAAATAATATCTTGGGGTGCCTTGAGCATCCCCAAGCTTGAACTTTTGTGTCTCCCTAATTCCTCTCGTATCATGGTTTATCTTTTTATCAAAAGCTTCATCCACACCAAACTCAACAAGAACTCGTGAGATAGGTTAGTATAAACCAATGCAAAACCTTATCATCTTATAATGTAAAAAATCACTAAAAATATTATTCAACATTGCATACTAAATGCCTCTGCATATTTAATACTCCTATCCTTAAATAGAATCATTAAACAAGCAAACATATGCAAACAATGCAAACATAACAGCAATCTGCCAAAACAGTACAGTTTGTAAAGAATGCAAGAGTATCAATACTTCCCTAAGTCCAAAAATTATGAAATAAAATTCCCACTATATTAAACTAATCAGAGCTCATTATGCAAAAAAGTTTCAACATTATATCATGCTCTGGCTTTTCTAGAGAATTTTTGTAACAGCGGTGAACTTTCTGTTTTCAAACAACAACATGTATACTAGCAAAATAAGCATGGCAAAGGCTATCCTTGACTTTTTATTGAAAATAAAGATGCAAAACATTATTCTAAATAACAGTAAGCAAACACTAACAAAATAAAACAATGCTCCAAGCAAAACACATATCATGTGGTGACTAAAAATATAGATCCAAGTAAAGTTACCGATGAACGAAGACGAAAGAGGGGATGCCTTCCGGGGCATCCCCAAGCTTAGGCTCTTGGTTGTCCTTGAATATTACCTTGGGGTGTCTTGGGCATCCCCAAGATTAGGCTCTTGCCACTCCTTATTCCATAGTCCATCAAATCTTTACCCAAAACTTGAAAACTTCACAACACGAAACTCAACAGAAAACTCGTAAGTTCCGTTAGTATAAGAAATTAAAACCACCACTTAGGTACTGTAATGAACTCATTCTAAATTCATATTGGTGTAATATCTACTGTATTCCAACTTATCTATGATTCATAGCTTTCGATACTACTCATAGATTCATCAAAATAAGCAAACAACACATAGAAAACATAATCTGTCAAAAAACAGAACAGTCTGTAGTAATCTGTATCAAACGTATACTTCTGAACTCCAAAAATCCTACAAAATTCGGAAGTTCTATGAAATTTGCGTATCAATCCAGAGCAAAAAGAATCAGGTCAGAATCATGTTTCTATGAATTAACAAAACTAATTTACGGCATGCAAAAGTTTCTGATTTTCAGCAGGATCAACACAACTATCACCGTAAGCTATCCTACTTGGCACTTTATTGAAACAAAAGATATAAAACATGATTACTACAGTAGCATAATCATGTGAACACGCAAAAACAGTAAGGATAAATATTGGGTTGTCTCCCAACAAGCGCTTTTCTTTAATGCCTTTTAGCTAGGCATGATGATGACAATGATGCTCACATAAAAGATAAGAATTGAAACATAACGGGAGCATCATGAAACATATGACTAGCACATTTAAGTCTAAACCTCTTCCTATGCATAGGGATTTTGTGAGCAAATAACTTATGGGAACCATAATCAACTAGCATAGGAAGGTAAAACAAGCATAGCTTCAAAACTTGAAGCACATAGAGAGGAAACTTGACATTATTGCAATTCCTAAAAGCATATGTTCCTCCCTCATAATAATTTTCAGTTGCATCATGAATGAATTCAAAAATATAACCAGCACCTAAAGCATTCTTTTCATGATCTACAAGCATAGAAAATTTACTACTCTCCACATAAGCAAAAAATTTCTCATGAATAGTAGCGGGAGAAAACTCAACAAAATAATTATCATGTGAGGCATAATCCAATTGAAAACTAAAATCATGATGACAAGTTTCATGGTTATCATTATTCCTAATAGCATACAAGTCATCACAATAATCATCATAGATAGCAACTTTGTTCTCATAATCAATTGGATCCTCTTCCGAAATAGTGGAATCATCACTAAATAAAGTTGACACTCTTCCAAATCCACTTTCATATTCATCACAATAAGATTCAACATCCTCCAAAATAGTGGGATCATTACTTCCTAAAGTTGACACTCTTCCAAACCCACTTTCATCTATATAATCATCATAAATAGGAGGCATGCTTTCATCATAATAAATTTGCTCATCAAGACTTGGAGGACAAAAAATATCATATTCATCAAACATAGCTTCCCCAAGATTGTGCCTTTGCATATCATTAGCATCATGGATATTCAAGGAATTCATACTAACAACATTGCAATCATGCTCATCATACAAAGATCTAGTACCAAACATTCTAATGCATTCTTCTTCTAGCACTTGGGCACAATTTTCCTTTCCATCATTCTCACGAAAGATATTAAAAAGATGAAGCGTATGAGACAAACTCAAATCCATTTTTTTGTAGTTTTCTTTTATAAACTAAACTAGTGATAAAACAAGAAACAAAAAGATTCGATTGCAAGATCTAAAGATATACCTTCAAGCACTCACCTCCCCGGCAACCGCGCTAGAAAAGATCTTAGTTGATGGGGTGTGAGTGCTGCTTACCTAGCCTCCCCGGCAACGGCGCCAGAAAATAGCTTCATGTCTACTAGACAACCTTCTTCTTGTAGACGTTGTTGGGCCTGCAAGTGCACAGGTTTGTAGGACAGTAGCAAATTTCCCTCAAGTGGATGACCTAAGGTTTATCAATCCATGGGGGCGTAGGATGAAGATGGTCTCTCTCAAACAACCCTGCAACCAAATAACAAAGAGTCTCTTGTGTCCCCAACACACCCAATACAATGGAAAATTGTATAGGTGCACTAGTTCGGCGAAGAGATGGTGATACAAGTGCAATATGGATGGTAGATAAAGGTTTTTGTAATCTGAAATAATAAAAACAGCAAGGTAACTAATAATAAAAGTGAGCGTAAACGGTATTGCAATGGTACGAAACAAGGCCTAGGGTTCATACTTTCACTAGTGCAAGTTCTCTCAACAATAATAACATAGATAGATCATATAACAATCCCTCAACATGCAACAAAGAGTCCATCCAAAGCCACTAATAGCGGAGAACAAACGTAGATACTATGGTAGGGTACGAAACCACCTCAAAGTTATTCTTTCGGATCAATCTATTCAAGAGTTCTTACTAGAATAACACCTTAAGGCACAAATCAACCAAAACCCTAATGTCACCTAGATACTCCATTGTCACCTCAAGTATCCGTGGGCATGATTATATGATATGCATCACACAATCTCAGATTCATCCAACCAACACAAAGTACTTCAAAGAGTGCCCCAAAGTTTCTACGGGAGAGTCAAGAAAACATGTGCCAACCCCTATGCATAGGTTCATGGGCGGAACCCGCAAGTTGGTTACCAAAACATACATCAAGTGGCACGTGATATCCCATTGTCACCACAGATAAACACGGCAAGACATACATCAAGTGTTCTCAAATCAAAGACTCAATCCGATAAGATAACTTCAAGAGGGAAACTCAATTTATCAAAAGAGAGTAGAGGGGGAGAAACATCATAAGATCCAACTATAATAGCAAAGCTCGCGATACATCAAGATCGTGCCATAGAGAGAACACCAGAGAGAGAGAGAGAGAGAGAGAGAGAGAGATCAAACATGTAGCTACTGGTACATACCCTCAGCCCCGAGGGTGAACTACTCCCTCCTCATCATGGAGAGCGTCGGGATAATGAAGATGGCCACCGGTGATGGATTCCCCCTCCGGCAGGGTGCCAGAACGGGCTCCCGAGAGGTTTTTGGTGGCTACACAGGCTTGCGGCGGCGAAACTCCCGATCTATCTTGATATTCGATGTTTTTAGGGTACGTAGGCTTATATAGGCAAAAGAAGTTGGTCGGGGGGCCCTCGAGGGGCCCACGAGACAGGGGGGCGCGCCCAGTAGGGGGGGGGCGCCCCCCTATCTCCTGGCCTCCTCGAGGATCTTCTGACGTGAACTCCAAGTCTCCAGGATGATATTCTTCCCAAAATAACGCTGCCGAAGGTTTCATTCCATTTGGACTCCGTTTGATATTCCTTTTCCTCGAAATACTGAAACAGGCAATAAAACAACAATATGGGCTGGGCCTCCGGTTAATAGGTTAGTCCCAAAAGTAATATAAAATTGTAATATAAAGCCCATAAACATCCAAAAGGGGTAATATAATAGCATGGAACAATCAAACATTATAGATACGTTGGAGACATATTAATAGCCCACCTTGAGGGAGTCCCGGATTAGGGGATGTCCGGATAGCCGAACTATCATCTTCGGTCGGACTCCTGGATTATGAAGATACAAAATTGAAGACTTCGTCCTGTGTCCGGATGGGACTTTCCTTGGCGTGGAAGGCAAGCTTGGCGATACGGATATGTAGATCTCCTACCATTGTAACTGACTCTGTGTAACCCTAGCCCTCTCCGGTGTCTATATAAACTGGAGGGTTTTAGTCCGTAGGACAACAAGAATCATACCATAGGCTAGCTTCTAGGGTTTAGCCTCCTTGATCTCGTTGTAGATCCACTCTTGTACTACCCATATCATCAATATCAATCAAGCAGGAGTAGGGTTTTACCTCCATCAAGAGGGCTCGAACCTGGGTAAAAACATCGTGTCCCTTGTCTCTTGTTACCATCCGCCTAGACGCACAGTTCAGGACCCCCTACGCGAGATCGGCCGGTTTTGACACCGACATTGGTGCTTTCATTGAGAGTTCCTCTGTGTTGTCGCTATCAGGAAGGATGCCTCATCCCGTCTTTAAAGACGACACTGTTGCTAAAGGAGCTTTGGCTATCGGCCAAACTCTCCAGCTAGGCGGTTTCCTTATGACCGCCTGTCCGGCCGCCACGCCAACGATGACTTCTCGGGTCATCGAAAGCAATCTTCACGTTAGCTCGGAACTCGCCGAGCAGTTAGATCCGATGGAGCTCTCTTCCTTAAACGAGCTCTTGGATCGCATCGCCGCCCTGGGAGTCGCTGCAGACTACGATCTAAGAGAGATTAACTCTCCCAATTGGGCCTAAACCCGATCTGAGAGAGATTAACTCTCCCCAGGTTACCCACCACGTTGCTGTGGTAGAGGAACAATACGGCAACCCTTCTTCTATCTTAAGGACTAGCTATGTTCGGATTCCCGATCCCTCCATGCCGGATTCCCGCGGAGGGGAGGATGTTACTCAAACCCTGAACCTAAAGTCAGGCAGCGGGCTAGACTCACTGGACAACATCCAAGAACCCAAGCTTCCGAGTTCGGAAACTACTTGGCCCCTGAGTTTTAAAGTGGACGGGGTTCCGAATTTAACTCCACCTGCCCACCCAAACATAAGCGATCTATACCAAATCCGGCAAGAGCCCGCAGAAACAGTACACCATTACTGGGCTAGATTCCTCCTGGTTATGAACAGGATAAATGACTGCCGCGAGGAGGACGCAATTTCATTCTTCTGCAATAATTGCACGGACAAGGGAATCCTTAGCGTTGTAAGTCGTCGTGAAATTACACGCTTCGCTGACTTAGCGTCCATAGTACGAAAGTACTATGCAATGGAAAGCGCCTGGAAAACCGAAATCAATTTTTGGGACAATCCAGCCCTGAATACAACCCCAGTCCAAAATAAAAGGGTGCATTATTGCCAGGCACCTGGGTTAAACACCAAAAAGCAAAAACCCTCTATAGGGCATGGAACCGCACTAGAAGGATGGCTCAATGGACCCTGCAAAATTCATAGTACAGAGGGTGCCACTCCAACTCACAGCCTTAGAGCATGTTGGATACTACGACAGGTGGCCAAAAGTGGCGAAGAGCTTCTAACTCCAGAATACCAGTCCAAGGATACCAGTATGGTATTAACAGTCTTCGAGACTTCCGCACCAAATAATATGCGGAAACGAACACTTCGCAGCCTTGTCGAAGTCTACCAAGTAGCAACAATAAACCCATGGAGTGACACGGCCATTACCTTTAATGCCAGTGACGAACCTAAATTCCAAACAGCCCGAGCACCAGCCGCATTGGTCCTCAGTCCAATAGTGGACGGCTTTCGCCTTACCAAGGTACTCATGGACGGTGGCAGCGAACTGAACCTCATTTACGAGGAAACCCTCCGAAAAATGGAAATAGACTGGAGCCGCATTGAGTGAAGCAGCACAACCTTTAGAGGAATAATCCCCAGTCGGGAAGCATGCTGTACAGGAAAAATCACACTGGATGTGGTGTTCGGCATGCTGGATAATTACTGATCCGAGGAGGTCACGTTCCAAGTGGCCCCGTTCAGCAGCGGATATCACGCTCTACTGGGGCGAGAGGCATTCACAATTTTTCAAGCTATACCCCATTACGTGTACATGAAGCTCAAAATGCCTAGGCCCAACGGAATCATCACTCTTGCTAGTGACCCGAACATAGCACTCCGCGCTGAAAACAAGAAGGCCGCACTGGCCCTGGAGGCACTATCCGAAGCCCTAGCGGCCGAGGAACTCACTACACTGCGCTCCATTGTGAATAGGGATGATGTGATACTCGATAAGAGATCCAAGTCCACCTCCTTTAAACCAGTGGACGAAATAGTCAAATTCCAAGTCCATCCAACGGACCCTACAAAAACGGCCTCCATTGGGGCACGATTAAACCCTGATGTAGATACCGCACTACGAGAATTTCTACGCGAAAACTGGGACATCTTTGCCTGGCACCCTTCAGACATGCCAGGAATCTCACGCCGGCTGGCCGAGCACAGCCTAAACATCATAAAAGGATTCAAGCCAGTCAAACAGGCTCTTCGGCATTTCTCCGAACCCAGGAGACAGGCCATGGGAGAGGAACTGGCCAAATTATTGGAGGCCGGATTCATCGGAGATATAAAACATCCGGACTGGCTAGCAAACCTAGTGATGGTACCAAAGAAGGACAAATCTTGGCGCCTATGCGTCGATTTTAAAGACCTCAACAAGGCTTGCCCAAAGGATCCCTTCCCCCTCCCCCGCATGATCAAATTATCGATGCTACCGCAAGACACAATTCATTGTGTTTCCTCGATGCATACTCCGGCTACCACCAAATTAAGATGGCATAGCCCGACCAGGCTGCAACGGCATTCATCACCCCATACGGCCCATTCTGCTTCAACACAATGCCCTTTGGGCTCAAAAATGCCGGCGCAACATATCAGCGCATGATTCAGACATGTCTGGCAAACCAGATTGGCAAAACAGTGGAGGCATACATAGACAATGTGGTCGTCAAAACCAAGCACGTCGAAACTCTAGTAGACGACTTGAAGCTCACGTTCGATAATCTCCGAACATATGACATCAAGCTTAACCCGGAAAAATGTGTTTTCGGCGTACCAGCCGGAAAGCTCTTGGGCTTCATTGTATCTGGTAGAGGAATTGAAGCAAACCCAGCCAAGATCCAAGCTCTGTCACAATTGGATATTCCAAAGGACCTCAAACAAATACAAAAATTGACGGGATGCGTGGCGGATTTAAGCCGCTTTATCTCTCGTTTAGGAGAAAAGGCATTGCCCCTTTATCGCCTCCTCCGACGCACTGAACACTTTGAGTGGACGGATGCCACCACGACCGGACTCGAAGAAATAAAAGCCATATTGGCAACAAACCCGGTCCTGGCCGTGCCCAACATAGGCGAACCAATGCTATTATATATCGCGGCAACTCATCAAGTGGTGAGCGCGGTGCTCGTTGTCGAACGAGAAACAGACGGACACAAGTTCCCCCTTCAAAAACCAGTTTACTACGTGTCCACTGTCCTGACTCCATGCAAGTCACGGTACCCGCATTATCAGAAGATAGCGTATGCGGTGTTCATGGCATCCCGGAAGCTGCGACACTACTTTCAAGAGTGTTCGATAACAGTAGCCTCCGAAGTACCTCTTAATGACATTATAAAAAACCGCGACGCGATGGGCCGGATTGCCAAATGGGCCATTGAGCTCCTCCCGTTCGACATAACCTATAAGCCACGGCAAGCTATTAAGTCACAAGTTTTGGCCGACTTTATCGCCGAATGGACTGAAGCCGAACTCCCTAAAGAGTACGGTGCATATTCCAACTGCATCATGCACTTCGACGGCTCCAAAATGTTGGCTGGTCTGGGGGCTGGCGTCGTCCTGACGTCCCCAACTGGAGATATGGTTCAATACGTACTCCAGATAATGTATACGGACTCCAACAACGCAGCCGAATACGAGGCCCTTCTACATGGCCTCTGGATGGCAGTCTCCATGGGCATTCAACGCCTAGAGGTGCGCGGGGATTCGAACCTCGCGATATCACAAATAAATGGAGACTTCGATGCCAAGGATCCGAAAATGGTAGCTTATCACAACGCCATCCTAAAAATGTCAACTCGGTTTGAGGGGCTCGAATTTCACCATATAGCCCGGGATAACAACCAGGCAGCAGACGTATTGGCACGCATTGGCGCAAAGCGCGATGCCGTCCCTCCCAACATCTTCCTAGAGAGGCTGTTCAAGCCATCCGTACTATGGGAGGGGAATCCGGAAATAATATCCCGGACCCAACCGCACTGCCCGACACCGAACATTCTAAAACAATCGGCGGTTCTGCCAACGAAGTAACATCCTTAGCCCACGTAATAATGGCAGTCATTGCCCCGTGGACGGGACCATTCCTAGCCTACCTAACCAGGCAGGAACTTCTCGAGGACCAAAACGAGGCCCGCTGCATAGTGCGGCGATCTAAAGCCTATAAGGTCCATGAGGGAGAGCTTTACAAGAAAAGCACAACCAAAGTCCTTCAAAGGTGTATCTCCGAAGAGGAAGGGCGGAACCTTCTGGCTGAAATTCATGCCGGACTCGGCGGGCACCACGTCGCAGCCCGGGCCCTTGTAGGCAAGGCCTTTCGTACAGGATTTTATTGGCCGACGGCCCGGGCAGATGCTCAGGACTTAGTCCAACGATGCATTGGTTGCTAGATCTTTGCTAATCAAAGCCACATGCCACCCACCGCCCTCAAAACTATACCCATAACCTGGCCCTTTGCGGTCTGGGGGCTTGACATGGTTGGACCCCTTAAAGGAGGAACCCACAAGGAAAGATACCTATTGGTCATGGTGGATAAGTTCACCAAATGGATAGAGGCCAAGCCTGTCAAGACGGCCGAATCCGGACCGGTGATAGACTTCATATCAGGGGTCGTACACCGTTATGGTGTCCCCCATAGCATCATCACTGACAACGGCACGAACTTTATGGCCGACGAGGTTAAACTCTGGTGCAAAAACATGGGCATCAAACTCGACTATACTTTAGTCTATCACCCTCAAACTAACGGTCAAGTCGAGCGAGCAAATGGTCTAATCATGAGCAGCATCAAACCCCGATTAGTGCGGCCCCTTAAGGAATCTAACACGCACTGGGTAGAGGAGCTCGACTCCGTACTCTGGGGGCTGTGGACCACTCCAAATCGCACGACCGGATTTACACCATTCTTTATGGTATACGGCGCAGAGCCAATTCTGCCATGTGACATAATTCATGACTCACCTCGCGTGTGCATGTACGAAGAAAGAGAAGCTGAGCTCGATCGGCAGGACAGTTTGGACGCATTGGAGGAGGAGCGTGACGTGGCAAAAGCCCGTTCCGCATTCTATCAACAGCAAGCTCGAAGATATCAAAGCAGAGAAGTACGGACCAAAACTTACAACGTTGGCGAGTTAGTTCTATGCTTGCCGGACAAGAAAAAGGACAAACTCAAGCCCAAATGGGAAGGTCCCTTTATCATCGACCAAGTCCTGACCGGTGGAGCGTACCCTCTGCGAGATGCATCGGATAACCGACACGAGCCAAACCCATGGAACACAGCCCGTCTCCGAAGATTCTACGCCTAGCGCCGGATTCTGAGTTCGTCTCCTTCCTCCGTCTATATTTTACATATTAGTTGTCCTTTGTTTCCCTCCTTCTCCCCCCTTTTTTTGTTACAGCCTTTGAAAGCTCGTTCGTGCATTGTTCGCACACACTTGACGCACTATCCACGCTCATTATACCTGGGGGCTTCTTTAACAGAAGCTTATTTATACGGGCTTCATGCCCAACACATGTGTCACACTTCCGCGTGTACCTTTTATTCGCCATTATATGCATTGATATGACTTAAGTTTTGGCCAAGCTGGGTTGCTTGGCTCCTGTGCTTACCCCTACGTTCCCGATTGTTCGGCTAGGCGGTAAAGGGACCACCTCTGCGATTGTTACTGTCGGGTCAGCCGGATGTGTACCTCAGACTGGGTTCTTAAGGGAATATTTGGTCGATGAACTAAAAGACGATTTCCTACCTATTTATTCATCTGCCCCCAGATGCTTTTCTGCTTTTTTCGCAGTCCGGACATGCACTTGAGGGCATGCCTCCTAGGGAAAGGAACCCCTAACGGAACTATTCTCCCTGGAAGATGTTTCTTACTAACCATGTAATATAACATAACTAGTTGGGCACTTGTCTGATAAAGCACTAATGACCCCTACGCCTGGTCTCCACGCACGCTCCGGTTCTTATATAACGGTGAGGGTATTCGAACACACTCCGGACTATTGGGTCCCGAGGTTGAAGCGAAAAGGTCCGCTATGACAAACGATCTACAATCCAGCTAGAAGGCATTTTACATGTCATCTTAAATTACATAGTCAACTTGACTGGGCATATTCTTCTTCAATGCCATCCAGCAGGCTGTCTAATTTACAGTCCTGCTAGGAATACTTTGCGGCCAATTCTACTTGGTCGTACACTAAGCTCATAGGGATCTCCTTCCCATCGGGCCCCGCAGGTCCGACCTCGGCCATGTGGTTTGGGTCAGCCTTCGTGTACCGCGTCTTCACCATGGCCCAGGCCTCCCTGGCGCCTTGATGGCAGGCCGATATCTTCCATAAGCGGAAGCGCTGCCGCGCTCCCTGAAGCCTCTCTGCAAGCTCTCCAAGGCCTTCGGGCAGGGAGACAGATGGCCACAATGCCTGGGCGACGCCTTTCATCACCTGCCAAACTCATTCGTGCAGTTGCAAGAGCTCGGGAAGAATGTCACCCATAGAACCGGGCATCTCCTCTGCAGGACGGCCTATGAGCATACCTACAGACATAACTCTGTTAGACGACTTCCTCGCCGAACTCTTTTTCAAAGTTCGTTCAAGCACTTACTAAAAATGCCGCATCGAAGCCGCTGATTCTCCTTAACGGAGTCAGATAGCTGGGCACGAACATCCTTTAGTTCCTCACCCAGCTGGGTGTTGGCATCTTGGAGATTATTTTTCTCCTGCCTCACCCTTGTAAGCACATTCTCGTCGACCTTTAACCGGCGCATGAGCTGTTGCTTGTCCGGATCTATCCCGGCGCCATCTGCAATATTATTGTCAGACTTATACACACGCCGCACTTCACAAATTACTTATCTTTTGAAGCATATATTACCAGAGGGGGTCTCTTTGGCTTCCCCCGCTACGGCTAGTGCACCTCAAGTTGGGCTTTGCACTCCTCCAGCTCCCGGGACAGTTGGGTATTCTTTTCGGTAAGATCATGCACAAAAATTGATCCTTAAATCAGTTATTCTAACTATTTCAAGTCTCGGGGGCTACTGGCATATATAACTGTCAAATCTTCTCACCCGTATGTCTTTTACATACTGCTCCATGGCTCTGGCTAGACCATTTTGAGCGGCACGGAGGTGCGCATCTCCCGAATTAAAGGCATTCAATGCCTCTGGGGAGAAACACGCGTCACGCAGAGCTGTCCGGCGGCGCCTGTGATTCATGGCACTCTCCACCTCGGAATTGGTGGCAGATAACCTGTCGGCATCCTCTATCGGAGGAACATCCGACGCATGCCCCGTGTTCGCCTCCGCTTCTGGACCTCGCTTTGGAGCCTGGCGAGTGGAGGACTGATTGGCAACCTCTCCGGATACAGTCCAGCGAGTGCTCTTCTTCCTAAAAAGGCATTAGCGTTAGTATGCCTCCCTGGAATAAAGTCGGGGAGTAAGGTGACGCGCCATACCGTTGCGCCGGAGTTTCGATCCGGACTGCACTTCTTTTTAGCCTGCTGGGCCGTGCTGCCCCTTGTTGGCCAGCCACCGCGGGCTCGGCCTTCCGCCTCAAGGGCACCCCCTGCGAAACACCATCAGTATACGGTAATCGAAAACACGCATGGATGGGTCATTTTCAAAGTATCGGGACTTCGGTCTCAGTTACCTGCGAGGCGGGAAGTATTCCGCGGTAATCGTCCGTAATGGCGACCAAGGCATTATCGATGCTCAGTTGATGGAAAACCCCGTCGATCAGCTCCACCGATATGTCCGGATCCTCTTGGTAGGTCGGATCGAGGAACCATTCCGGATCCTCGGGTTGTGGAGGTGGGCTGTTTATATCCTTTACGGCCCGGTGCAGTTCCTGCGCCAAAATCACAAAATGAGATACTTGACTATGGGAGTACGGATCGGATAGGCAAAAATGAATGTCCGCTTACCCAACTTGGAGGATTGTTCATAGAAAATCCGCCCTGCGGATTGATGCGGAGGAATTCCTTCTCTTCTCCCTTGTACAGTGCGGACAAGATCTTCGTCAGATCGACGACCGATCCCGGCCCCTTACGGCCGCAGCGGGTGGCATCATCCTCCCCGTTGAAATCCCACATCGGGTGGCCTCTATACTGGAGCGGCTGCACCCCCGCATAATGCATATGGCCATGAATCCCATCATGGTCAGTCCGGAATGAGCTAACAACCTTATCCGGCTCATCAGGTAAATGACGTCCATGTCGTTTTCCCCCTGAGGGCTCCGTGGACGCCAGCTTAGGCGTTTCTTCAAAGGAGCGTTATTAAACTCAGGGAGGCCGACCCGAATAGGGTCTGGCAGGGGGACATCTTCTACATAAAACCATGCCGAAGGCTAGTCTTCGGACACCTTCTTCGGGATACCGGACAGATATCCGGTCCCGGCGATGCGCCATAGTTTGGCTCCGCCCACTTGATATATCGACCCCTCTTGAGAACGGGGCACAAGACAGAACAGCTTCTTCCACAGCGCAAAATGAGGCTCGATGCCCAAAAATAGCTCGCAAAGGGCCACGAAGCCCGCGATATGCAAAATGGAGGCAGGCGTAAGGTTGTGCAACTAGAGGCCATAGAACTCCAGGAGCCCCCGGAGAAACGGATGAATTGGAAATCCGAGCCCTCTTATCAAATAAGAGACAAGGCATACCCGCTCTCCTTTGGAGGGGCTGGGGACGTTCTCCACTTGCTTTCCGCCCTTATAGCTGGCGAGTCCGGCTCGGACCGGGACCATGAAGGCTGGGGGAAGAAATCCCTTGGTTTGGAGCGCCACTAGCTCACTGTGCGGGACGGAGCATCTCTCCCAATCTCCAGGCTGAGGGCTGGGAGGGCGAGAGGAGGAGCCGCGTCGACTGTCCATGATGGAATGGATTTCTGTCAGATGCGCTCTGATGAATGCTCGTGAAGGGGGGATGGTGTGATTCGGATCTAGATCCTCGTCTCTTTTATAGACAGCTCATTTGCGCAGCTAGGGGGGTAAATGTAAAAATACCCTGACTTTTCGCAGTCGTTCAACACGTGGAAGATGGCCATTATTGGCATGGAAGCCGAGGAGCGCAATATTCATAGGAAGCCGGACGCTATTCAAACAGGTACACAGGATTTGGAGAAGAACCCGCCTTGCAATGCCGAAGACAATCTACGCACCGGACTCATTGCCATTGAAGCCTAGTTCGGGGGATACTGAGGGAGTCCCGGATTAGGGGGTGTCTGGATAGCCGAACTATCATCTTCGGCCGGACTCCTGGATTATGAAGATACAAAATTGAAGACTTCGTCCTGTGTTCGGATGGGACTTTCCTTGGCATGGAAGGCAAGCTTGGCGATACGGATATGTAGATCTCCTACCATTGTAACCAACTCTGTGTAACCCTAACCCTCTTTGGTGCCTATATAAACCGGAGGGTTTTAGTCCGTAGGACGAACAACAATCATACCATAGGCTAGCTTCTAGGGTTTAGCCTCTCTGATCTCGTGGTAGATCTACTCTTGTACTACCCATATCATCAATATCAATCAAGCAGGAGTAGGGTTTTACCTCCATCGAGAGGGCCCGAACCTGGGTAAAAACATCGTGTCCCTTGTCTCCTGTTACCATCCGCCTAGACGCACAGTTCGGGACCCCCTACCCAAGATCCGCCGGTTTTGAAACCGACACACCCCCTACACCATAAATTGGTGGCTGCTCAGAGTTAGTACACAACTTTTGTCGTTTGAGAGCAACCCACCGCCGAAGCTTTCAAGAGAAAATCCTTGTGAGGACAAAGCCCAAACCACCCAGAGCCCAAAGAGTGTTTGGCATCACTGAAGTCTTTCTGTCCGCGTGATCTGAAGACTTGTTACACTTGAGGACTGTGAATCCTCCAGCCGGTTAGGCATCGCGTTCTGAGCATCCAAGAGCCATTGTGGATTGCCGGTGAACGAAGTCTGTGAAGGTTTGGAAGTCTACCTTGAAGACTTACCAGAGTGATTGGGCGGGGACTAGGTGTCCTTAGCTCAAGGGGAATAAGGTGAAGATGTGGTCTTCTGAGTTGAATCTCAGCCTCCCTAACCAGACGTACAGTTGTCACAGCAACTGGAACTGGTCGAACAAATCCATGTCCTTCTGAAGCCACTGGTTCTATCTCTTACTTCTCTTTACTTTCAGTTTGTCTTCGTGAAGTCATTGCCTGCTTGCATTATCTGTTTGAGTTCACTGTGTGACTACTTGTTCTGATTGGCTTCATACTATCTTCCATCCTGGTCTTTACTACCTAGCTTGTATTAGTCTTCGTGCCTTCACTCTATTGAATACTTGACTGTGGCTTGTCTAGTGTAGTCTACCTTCCGCTGCATTCGAATAGTGTTGTTTATATTGTTTGTCTTTGAAACTCCCATGTTTTGAAGACTTCCATAAAAATCGCCTATTCACCCTCCATCTAGTCGATAACTAGCCCTTTCAATTGGTATCAGAGCAGGGTACTCCCTTGTTCTGTGTGATTCGGTTTAACCACCTGGATTTTAGCTATGTCAACTGCAGGGATAATCAAAGTCTCCACTGCGTGCCCCATCTTTGATGGTACTGAATATCCCTACTGGAAGAATAGGATGCGCATGCATCTCGAAGCCATTGATGTCGATCTATGGTATGTCGTCAAGAACGGGGTTCCCAAGACTAGTGAAGGTGTCACCCCTACTAATGTCAAGAAGTTCATTTAGCTGGACTCTACTGCCAAGAACATCATCTATGGTCACCTTACCAAAGGACAGTATGGCCGCGTGAGTGCTCTGGAAACGTCGAAGCTAGTCTGGGACTGGCTCTCCAAGGTCAATGAAGGCGTCTCAACTCAGCGAGATCAACGTATCAGTACTCTCCGCAACCTCTTCAACCGCTTCAAGAGACACGACAACGAGAATGTCCAGCTCACATTTGATCGCCTCACTGATATCACAAATGAGCTTCAAGCACTCGGCGCCACTGAGATCACGAAGCATGAGATAGTGAAGACACTACTGAGATCTCTTGACGGCTCATTTGACACCTTAGCCTTGATGATTCAAGAACGCCCTGACTTTAAGACTCTCGATCCATCTAACATACTTGAGAGGCTCAACACACATGAGTACCAGCTGTCTGAGAAACGAGATATCTATGGCCCCAACTATGGCCGAACTCGAGCTTTGAAGGCAAAGGCTACTGCTTCCTCATCTGAAGAAGAATCTGACTGCAGTTCCGGTGATCCTGAAGACATTGGAAAGGAGCTTGCTATGCTTGTGAAGAAGTTCCAGAAATTCACCAAGAAGAAAGGCTTCAGAAAGTCTTCACGATCCAGCTCTAGGAATGATGAAGCTTCTGTCTATGACCACAAGAAGAGAACCTGTCACAAGTGCAAGAAACCTGGTCACTACATCTCTGAGTGTCCACAGTGGGACAATGAGAAGAAGAAGAAGAAGAAGAAGAAGAAGAGCAAAGAATATGATTCTGATGACAAGAAGAGAAATCCTCAAAGTCTTCTTCCAAGTCTTCTTCCAGATCTTCATCACACAAGAAGAGCTCATCTGGCAAGGCCCGTGCTTTTGTTGGCAAGGAAATGGATTCAGAGGAGTCAGCTTCAGAAGAGGCGGAGGTGGAGTCTGAGGGGGAGTCTGACTCGAGTGTTGTGAGTCTCGCTCTAGCTACAGCCTACGTCGCCAAGTCCATCTTCAACATCGAAGACAATGGCTCCGTCACCAAGACTGATGATAATGATGAGGACGACTCGCCCCCCACCTACTGCTTCATGGCACATGGTGCCAACGTAAAATCATGCGATGCTTACTTTCAAACATCAAGTGAAGATGACTCTGATGGTGAATCCAAACCTAGTTACAAAACACTTGCTAAAATTGCAACTGAACAACAGAAAGCTATGGAACATACTCAAAAACTGTTAGACAAAAGCGATGACCTGTTGGACGCGGAAATGACCAAGTCTCAGTCCTTAATTGAAGACATAAAAAATATTCATATTAAGTACCTGGAACTTGAAGGTCGACATGAATCGCTCACAACTTCTCATGAAAAGCTTTCCTGTGATTATCTTCAAAGGAAGCAGGAACTTGAGAAATTGAGATTGGATCATGAAGATCTTCAAAAGGAAAATGAGTCACTTCGCGCCCAACAGATCAGTCCCGCTTAGGAAGGATTTGAACCACCATGCCTAAAATGCATTGAGCGTGATAACGCTGCTTCTGTTGCTGAATGTTCTACTGCTGCTACTATTGCAATATCTTCAACTTCTGATGTGGTAACTAACCCCTCTGCTGAGGATACCACTACTATTGCTGATGAGGATGCCAGGTTGAAGACACTGCTTGAGACAGGGATGTACAAAAATCTCAAAGGGCATTAGACATTATGTGATGTCCTCAAAAAGCAGATTCTGAACCGAAACCCTAGGAAAGAGGGTGTTGGGTTTGAGAGGAAAATGAATGTTGATGGGTCGTACTGGAAGCCTGAGCAGTACCTCAAAACCACATGGGTTGCTGCAAAGGAACCTCCAGTTGATCCATCCACCTTATCTGGTTTCACTTGTGCTAACCCCATTATCATTGATGAATCCTTTGATGCAAACTATAAACTGTTTAAGAATCAGAATGGTGAAGTGTTTGCCAGGTATATTGGTACTAACTGCAGGAATGGGCCACCTATGAAGAAGATATGGGTTCCCTAGAGTTGTCTTGAGAATCTTCCAGTGAATGTCATCATGACACCACTTGTGAAGAAGACAAATCCCATACCAAAGGCTTCATATGGTCCAAAGGTTCATACAGACCTAGGACTCATCTGAGTCACCCTAACGTTAATGTTTTGCAGGGAAATCATACTCAGACCCATGAATATGAGCGTGTTTCCTCAAACCGCTATGTTCATAAAACAAAGAATTTTTCTGCTTATTCCTATGAGTATTATTCACCTCCTGCAAGGCTATTTACTAGGGCCTCAAAGCCGAAGTTCTCAGATGCTGCACTTAGACTCATTGCTTCTAAGCCACCCCTGAAAATGTGGGTGGTTAAGAAAATTTAACTCTCTTTTGCAGGGAAAGGTCTCCAGCCGGAAATCAAAGGCGTCCAAAACTAATGCTGGGGACCTTAAACATCTTGTAGGGCACAAGATAAAATGCCCTAATGGTCTTACTATGTATTTTGTTCCAGGATTTCTTGATGCTCACCCTATCTATCCTAACCAAGATCTGAATTTCATGTTCCACTTGTTCGTCAAATGTTTATGCTTCACAACTCTCTTGGTGAAGCCTATCCCCCAAACTGCACTGTAGGCTACGACACCCCGTACTTCAGAATGGGTTATGGACAGTGGATGCACTAATCACATGACAGGCAATCGAAGTCTTCTGATGGATTCAACGCTACGTCCATCAGACAAAAGTCACATCACATTTGCCAACACTGGTAAAAGCAAGGTATTGGGTCTAGGCAGAGTTGCAATATTAAGGGATCAGCACATGGATAAAGTGATGCTTGTTGAATCCCTTAGTTTCAACTTAATGTCTGTCTCAATGCTTTGTGACTTAGACATGATTGTGCTATTTGGAAAATATTGATGTCTTGTACTAATGGAATCTGACAAGTCTCTAGTCTTTGAAGGGTATCGGAAAGACGATCTATATATGGTAGATTTCTCAGCAGGACCACAGATGGCCGTATGTCTTCTAGCAAAGGCTTCAGAATGCTGGCTCTGGCATCGAAGGCTAGGGCATGCTGGCATGAAGAACTTGCACACTCTCGCGAAGAAGAAGCATGTCGTGGGCATCGAAGGCGTCAATTTCAAGAAGGACCATCTGTGTGGCGCCTGCGAAGCTGGAAAGATGACTAGGGCTAAGCATCCCTCGAAAACAATCATGACTACATCTCAACCCTTCAAGCTGCTTCACATGGATCTATTCGGCCCTACTCACTACTCTACTCTCACTGCTACTGCTTGCCTCTATGGCTTCGTAATTGTTGATGATTACTCTAGATATACTTGGGTGCATATAATCCTCTACAAGACTGAAGTGCGGGATGTCTTCAGATGGTTTTCCAATCGTGCCATGATGAACTATGGCGTCAAGATCAAGCACATCAGAAGCGACAATGGCACTGAGTTCAAGAACACTGGCCTCTACCTCTATCTGGATACACTTGGCATCACACATGAGTTCTCTGCTCCCTATACACCTCAGCGGAATGGCATCGCCGAGCGCAAGAACAGAACTCTCATTGAGATGGCCCGGACGATGCTTGATGAGTACAAGACTCCACGGAAGTACTGGCCTGAAGCTATTGACACTGCTTGCCACATCATCAACCGTGTTTATCTTCACAAGCTTCTGAAGAAAACATCCTATGAGCTCCTAATTGGTAAGAAGCCAAATGTAAGCTACTTCAGAGTATTTGGTGCTAGGTGCTGGATCAAGGATCCACATCACACTTCAAAATTTGCACCAAAAGCACATGAAGGTTTTATGCTTGGCTATGGAAAGGATTCGCACTCCTACAGAGTCTTCAACCTCTTTCACTATAAAGTGGTTGAAACTGTGGATGTGCGGTTCGATGAGACTAACGGCTCGCAAAGAGAGCACCTGCCAAATGTGCTAGATGAAGCACCTCCAAGTGAATCTATCAAGCAGATGGGAATTGGAGATATCATACCCTCTGAGAATCAATCTGAAGAGGAACTTGTCATTTCTGCACCTAATCAACCTGAAGACAATGCTCATCCTGAAGACAATCCACCAAATGATGACATTGATCAGCAAGAGCAAAATCTTCGTCCTGCTCATCCTCGTGTTGCAAATGAAGTTCAGATTGAGAAGATAATTGACAGCTTGAATGCACCTGGTCCACTCACTCATTCAAAAGCAACTCAAAGAGCAACACAGCTAACCAACTTCTGTGGGCATTTCGCATTTGTCTCAATCTCTGAACCCAAGAAAGTTGATGAAGCCTTCATGGAACCTAAATGGATTCAAGCTATGCAAGAAGAGCTTCAATAGTTCGAGCTGAATAATGTGTGGGAATTGGTCAAGCGTCCTGATCCCCGGAAGCACAATATTATTGGCACCAAATGGATATATTGCAACAAGCAAGATGAGCATGGTCAAGTGGTCAGAAACAAGGCTCGTCTTGTTGCGCAAGGTTACACTCAAGTGGAAGGAATTGACTTCGATGAAACATTTTCTCCGGTGGCAAGACTTGAAGCCATTCGCATACTTCTAGACTATGCAAATCATCACAACATCCTTCTGTATCGAATGGATGTGAAAAGTGCCTTTCTCAATGGAAAGATAGAAGAACAAGTATATGTTGCACAACCTCCCGGCTTTGAAGATCCAAAACATCCTGATATGGTGTACAAGCTCAACAAGGCACTCTATGGCCTCAAACAAGCCCCTCGTGCTTGGTATGACACGCTCAAAGACTTCCTGAAGAGCAAAGGCTTCAAACCTGGTTCACTAGATCCTACACTCTTCACGAAGACATATGATGGTGAACTGTTTGTGTGCCAAATCTATGTGGATGACATTATCTTCGGCTGCACCAACAAGAAATACAGTGATGAATTTGGTCACATGATGCAAGAGCAATATCAAATGTCCATGATGAGCAAGCTGAAGTTCTTTCTGGGTCTCCAAATCCGTCAACAACGCAACGACATCTTCATATCTCAAGAAAAATATCTCAAAGATTGCCTGAAGAAGTTTGGAATGCAAGACTGCAAAGGATACACAACGGCAATGCCAACCAAAAGTCATCTAGATCCCGACAACAATGGTAAAGAGTTCGATCAGAAGGTATACCACTCCATGATTGGTTCTTTGCTTTACTTATGTGCATCTAGGCCAGATATAATGCTTAGTGATTGCATGTGTGCCCGGTTCCAAGCGGCACCAAAGGAATCGCATCACTTAGCTGTGAAGCAAATTCTTCGATATTTGGCTTACACCCACTTGGATTATGGTATCCAAAGGGCTTAGAGTTTGATCTAGTTGGATTCTCATATGCTGATTATGCTGGTGACAAGTTTGATCGCAAGTCCACATCAGGCACATGTCACTTTCTGGGATGATCTCTTGTTTGTTGGTCTTCAAAGAAGCAGAATTGTGTATCTCTCTCCACTGCTAAATCCGAATACATTGCTGCTGGATCTTGCTGTGATCAGCTTCTCTGGATGAAGCAAACTCTCAAGGACTATGGCATCCATCTGAAGAATGTGCCTCTCTACTGCGATAATGAGAGTGCCATCAAGATTGCCGACAACCCAGTTCAACACTCGAAGACAAAGCACATTGAAATTCGTCATCACTTTCTCAGAGATCATGTTATGAAGGAAGATATTGATATCATTCACGTCAAGATAAAAGAGCAGTTGGCTGATATCTTCACAAAGCCCTTGGATGAGAAAAGGTTTTGCAAGTTGCGATGTGAGCTAAATATCTTGGAATCCTCAAATGTCTTGTGATTAGGCACACATCCTAACACTTATGCATTTTGATGACTTAGATGTGCATCACACGAAGTAATGTATATCTTCAATCAATGAAGACATACACTCTAAATGTGAATACATTAATGCGGAATTTGACTTCGGAGTGCCACGATAATTGTGCGCCGTGTCTGGGTCTAATACTTCCTATACGGTGGGTAACACCACCACCAAACTCTAGTTTGAAGTGTTTCTCTTGGCGTTATGTTTGCATAGTTTTCATGTTGGATTCATATTCATCCTTGGCTTAAAATCAAGTTTATCTTCAATTGGTTGATTTGGCCTTATACTGGCTATATATATATATATATATATATATATATATATATATATATATATATATATATATATATATATATATATATATTTGTGTTCTGTCCTCTATAGCATTCACTTATAGCTATGGCTTCGTGTTGAATCTTTTAAAATAAGTGAATGTGATCGGACCCTAACCAATCTATGCTTCTACCTCAACTCTATCTGTCCAAGTCATATGCATTCTATTGCATTCTATTGAAAATTGTCGATTGTCTTCACTAAGACCTCGTCAGCTGAAGTCAATCTGGCAAACATTTATATCTGTTTTTAATGCTATATCTTATTTGCGTGAAACCCGGAGAATTCAGAATGACCACTCCGACAATCCAGGTGTGCGTGGGAACATGGAACAACTCCCAAGGTGTTGCATGCTTGCCATGTGTCCGTCAGATGTGAACCGCCAGGGGCACCTACGTAATTGCACTGTGCCATCTCTTTCCTTATAAATACCCGTCACGTCTCGGTCAAAAATTCTTCTTCCTCCTTGCCACCTCTCACAAACCCTAGCGCCTCTGCTAGCTCTCGACGATGCCGACGACGAAGCGCTTAGCTGCCGTGACTTCTTCGATGTCGTCCTCACGCCGGCCGCGGACCTCGTCCTCTCCCCATCACCGTAGGTGTCTTCCATCGCCAAGTTAGGGCACGGGAGATAGAACTGCTCGACCTCTACCTTCGCTCCGTCTAGCAGTTCTTCGTGTGGTAATTAAATTTCACTTTTTACCGTCTTTTCGATCTGATAGATTCATCTGTCTTTACCAAAAGTGGTTTCTAGATCTCCAAACTTGAATCTATCTCATTCTGCATCTCATATTCTGCCTAGTCTATTCACTTATGCTTCTTTACAAGTTAGATTCCTCACTTGTACTTATTCTTGGATTTTTACAACTCTGGAACCAACTCTCATCAAATAAGTGAATGTCTTCGCGTTATGAGGTCAATGTCTTCAAACTGATTTATCTTCAAAATCTTCTGAGAATGCATATGACCTCTTCCCCTTCCCTCGCACCTCTAATGCTGTCACAGGTACATGTCCGTGGGAGAATCCCTTGGTTCTCATAGTCTGCATTCGTTTTTAGAATTCTTGCAGTCACATTGAAAGTGCTAGTATCGACTAGAGGGGGGTGAATAGGCGATTTTTATGAAAGTCTTCAAAACTTGGAAGTTTCGAAGACAAGCAATAGAAATGACCTAGTTGATATGCAGCAGAAGATAAACTACCATAAGCAAGCCATAGTCAAGTATGCAATGATATGAAAGTACAGGACTAATAGCAGCTAAGTAGTAAGGATCAGGATGGAAGATAATATGAAACCAATCAACAATAGTAGTCAAGCAATGAAGTCAAACAGGTAAGACAGATAGGCAATGACTTCACGAAGACAAACTTAAGTAAAGGATGGAAAGGGGTAGAACCAGTTGCTTGTTGAAGACATAGGATTTGTTGCACCAGTTCCAGTTGCTGTGACAACTGTACGTCTGGTTAGGGAGGCTGAGATTTAACTCAGAAGACCGTGTCTTCACTTTATTCCCCTTGAGCTAAGGACACCCAGTCCTCGCCCAATCACTCTGGTAAGTCTTCAAGGTAGACTTCCAAACCTTCACAGACTTCATTCACTAGCAATCCACAATGACTCTTGGATGCTCAGAATGCGACGCCTAACCAGCTGGAGGATTCACAGTCCTCAAGTGTAATAAGTCTTCAGGTCACACAGACAGAAAGACTTCAGTGATGCCTAACACTCTTTGGCTCTGGGTGTTTGGGCTTTGTCCTCGCAAGGATTTCTCTCTCTCAAAGGCTTCGAGGTGGGTTGCTCTCAAACGACAAAAGCCGTGCACTAACTCTGAGCAGCGACCAATTTATGGTGTAGGGGTGGGCTATTTATAGCCACTGGGCAACCCGACCTGATATGTCCGAAATGACCCTGGGTCACTAAGGAACTGACACGTGTTCCAGCGGTCAGATTTCAAACACACACGGCAACTTTACTTGGGCTACAAGCAGAGCTGACTCATCCAGCTCTGGATAAGATTTGCTCTCATTGTCTTCGCTCGAAGACATAGGATTTGGGTTGAGCATCACTTCAGTCACTCTGACTTAGTTCACTTGGACCCCACTTAACAGTACGGTGGTTCCTATGACTCAACAAAGAAGAAAAGGAAACAACGAAACCACACAGTCTTCGCGCTCCATAGTCTTCACGTAATGTCTTCTCATGTCATAGTCTTCAATATGAATATCTTCTCATACCACCATTGTCTTCAATGTCTTCATACATTTTTAGGGGTCATCTCCGGTAGGTAAACCGAATCAATGAGGGACACTACCTGCGTTATCCTGCAATTCTCACAAACGCATTAGTCCCTCAACCAACTTTGTCGTCAATACTCCAAAACCAACTAGGGGTGGCACTAGATGCACTTACAATCTCCCCCTTTTTGGTGATTGATGACAAACTGGTTGAAGTTTCCAACAGGGATAAAGTATGTGAAATTGTAAAGGATAGGGTATTGTCTTCATAAGTAGCAAGGGCTCCCCCTGAAGATGTGCATATAAGTAATTTGCTTTTGGAATGCAAATGCACATGGAAGGTTGTACTTGTGGAGATCCACTTCAACTTATGAAGATAATTCATCATGCATGAAATGACATAGCAAATAGAATGACATGCATAATGAAAAATGGACGTCTGCAGAATGATCTAAGTGCGGAAGTTATCGTCGCACATGCGGAATTTATCATCGCATCACAGTAAAGCAAATAAGTAGCAGACGACCATCAAGTTTAGGTGTTACAACTCAAAGAACCAAATGTTTCAAAAGCAAGAGTTGTAAGAACGAGTCAAAAGATAATGCAACCGCCCATATGAAGCCGCTTGAAGACTATCAACTCATACGCTTCTCCCCCTTTTGTCAGTAAGGACCAAAAAGGTTTGAAGACATAGAGCATCTACTCGTCCTCATGAGTAGGTGAAGCAGCAGGGTTGTCGTCGTTGGTTGGCGGTGCAGACGTACTTGGTGCAGTGTCGATGCGTGCAGTAGTGGGAGGCGGTGAAGTAGCATCATCTTCATCATCGATCACTCTGGCATTGACAGTTGCCGCGGAGGAAGAAAAGTCAGAGTCTTCAAGAGATGGAGTTCGACGTAGGACAGCAGTCCGTGGAGGAGTGGAGTCAAACTGGAATCTTTCATTGAAGCCATCCTCTTGAAGATCTGCTTCAGCACTAAGCAGGGTCAAACTCTTCCATGATCGCCGGCAAGTCTCATGAGCAACAAAGGCATTCTTGGTGGCAAGGTTGCGAATGCGATTGACATCCACCAAGAGGCTTTGCATCTGTCTCTTGAGCCAATAGTGATGCTTATCCTGTTTCTGATGAAGTGCCACAAGAAGTTCTCGGTCATTGAGAACGCGAGAGCGCTTCCGAGGCCTTTGGGCAATGGTGCTTTCAGTGGCTTCAGTGGGTGCACGATGAGGCAGACGAGTATTTCCAGCCATTGGATAGATTCGTGTTGCTGCTTGGACGCCTTCAATGGGTTGAGTGAAGCTTTGGTGCTCGAGATTCTGAAGACAAAGAGGCTTCTTGGCAGGGTCAGAGTATATGGCTTCAACTGACATATCAACCTCTGGCAAAAAGATCAGATGATTGCGAGCAGAGGGTTGATAGTTGATAGAGGAGTGGCACTTGATGAGGCGCATGACCCATGGAGCATAGAACTTCAGACCAAACAGGTCAGATCCAGAAGCAGCAAGTTTCCTGATGAAGAATTCTTGAGTATTGAAGCTGATGCCATTGAGAATGTAAAAGACCAAAGTCTTCATAGCTCCTTCAAGCTTGGCCGTTGATGAATGTCCTTTGATAGGCCATAGAGTTCGCCTGATAATATGATATATTGTGCGCGGCAGATACTCAAGGTCTTCAACAAAGAACTCTGTTGGATATTCAGCGTCAGATGGCAAAGGCTTCATCATGCTCAACATCTGGCTCATATTGGGTTCGGGCTTATGGAAGATGCTCTCCAATGCATTGCGGTGTAGTTGACAATCAGGTTCATATAGCTCTCCAGGAGTGGCTAGGCCTGTAAGCTCAATGATATCCATAGCTTTGGCTTCATGATGAACATTTCCAGTCATCCACTCGAGAACCCATGTCTTGATATCTCTATAGTAGCCGCGAATGTGTAGAGTAGCATAGAATTGAAGCAATAGCTCTTCATTCCAGTGTTCTTTGTCTGTCACAAAGTTGAGAAGACCAGCATCACGAAAGCAATCAAGTGCTTCTTCTAAGCACGGCAGTCCAGCAATGGCTTCAGTGTCGAGGCGCATATGAGGGAAAATGCACCCTTGATCATATAGAACGCAGGAGTAATAGCTTCTCTGCTGATAGCTCCAGAACCGATCTGATGATATCCTTGGCTTGGAGTAGGGGTTCTTGGCGCTGTCAAAGAAGGTATTATGGCTTTTGAAGCCATTTGCATTAAAGGACCCTGGTGAGTTGGCAGTACCTGGAAACCTTGGCAGTCTTGGCTTTGGCTTCTGGACCTGAGGCCTATGCTCAACATGATAATCAAATTGAGGTCCAGAGGTAGTAGGCGGAGGTACCAGGATGGGCCATCGAACAGTGGTTGGCTGACCATGATTGCATGCTTGCTCAATTGTATGGGGCCTTGGTGGCGGAACAGGAGCAGGGGCAACAGCTCGGGCTTCAGACTGCACAACAAGTGCTTCAGGAGCAGTTGCCTCATTAGCTTCAGGTGTAGTGGCCTCATGAGCTTCAGGCACGCTGGTTGGTGCAGGCTCCACATTAGCGTCAGCCATGACTACATCATTGGTTTCATTGGCGTTGGTGGTGGCAGCCTCAACATTGTCAACCTCCTCTTGATGAACAGGAGGGTCGGGCACTGGCACGTTCACATCAGGAACAGCTTCTTCATTAACGGGGGGAGTAGGGACACGTACGTCTTCTTGATTGTCCTCGGCTGATGCAGCCGGAATGTCTTCAGCAGCTTGGGCTTCAGACTCGGAGACATTCACAATTGGAATGGGTTCAGAAAATACTTGACGTGCAACAGGCTGGCGTTGCACTTCTCCTTCTGGAACGCTCGACAGAGGGACTTGACGCCTTTGTCCTTTGCGAAGCCTGTGAAATGCTGGCAACACCTTCGGAGATGGAGTTGGCTGGGCCTCAAAGTCTTCATCCTCTTCTTGCACGGGTGGTGTAGCTTGTTGTTGTTGTTGGGGAGTACTGGGGGAGTCTTGTTGCTGTGGGTGATCAGCCCATGATGCATCCTGAGCAGTTGGCGTCAGAGGACGACCAATGCTGATGAGTTCATTGTTCATAGGAACAGGCGATGATACCACATTGTGTTCAATCTGAGGAAGAACTTCATCATCTTCAACATTGTCATCATGACCTATGTCTTCAGCAGCGGTGGGTTCATCTGCTGGAATATCTTCAGCTTCATGAGCCTCTGTGGAAGCAGGCTCATGAACTATCATCCTTCTTTCTTGATGTTCTAACTCAGGGTGAACCAATGGAATGGGTTCAACAACTAAGGGCTCTGTGGGAGCAGCCCTAGTCTTCTTGGTCTTGAGCTTCTTCTTGGAGGGAGCGGCATCAGAGGCTTCAATATTCTTCCTCTTTCTGGCTTCAGCCTCGGCAGCCCTCGTCTTCTTCTGTTCTGAAGCGGTTGTGGTGACCTTTGGCTTTGAGCCAGTCATACTGCTTGGGAAGATAATGCGAGGGGCTTCTTGGCTTGAAGGTGCAGGCTGGTCAGCAGGAAGCTTCTTCTTTTTCTTTGCAGCCATCCTGGGGTCAATGCCAGGACGGCCAAGTGACTTGCGCTTCTCAGCCTCATTGTAGGCAAGCACACACTTGTCAGCCAAACTCTTCATGCGCTCACGAGAGCCCTGAGCTTCTTCACGCTTCTTAAGAAAAGCTTCTTTAAGTTCATGCAGCATGACCTTGAAGTTTCTGACGTCTTGAACACTTAGCTTGGCCACATGCTTCTTGAATTGAGCCTTCTCATAATCAATCTTGTTCTTCAGCTCAACGATGCGCTGAGCGAGAGCTAGCTCAGAAGCAATGGCGCCATTAAAGGCGACGCTGAGGCCAATGGGAAGCTGTAAATCTTCAAAGCTGAGATTGGGGGCGTCGAACCACTCATCAATGAAGTTGTGGATGATTGCCACATCGAAGAGAGGCAAGTTGTTGAAGATTTCTGCTTCTTCTTTACTCTTTATCAGTTGCTCAAGGGCATCATCAGCAAGATCTTCATCACTTGACAGATCGATGGGTTCTTCACGCAGAATGGCAGCAGGAGTCAAGGTTTGATCAGTATGCCTGACAATTTGCTTTTTCTTCTCCGTTCTCTTGGAGATACGGGATCAATCTTCAGACTGCACACTGTCTTCAGGAGGTGCAGTGGCCAGTGGCTTCGCACGAGAAGCTTTTGGAGGTGCAGCTGATCTATAAGCCTTTGGCTTCTTTTGCTTCTGTGGCTTCGGAGGAGGAGCTGGAGCTTCATCAGTGTCAGCCTCATTATCAGAATGATCGACTCTGGCACCCTGGACCAAGATGTAGGTGATGAGGCCGTCAAGGTTGGAGAAGGGGCCGATGACATTGGGTTCTGCATCACAGGAGCCATTAGCACGGGGAGCAGAGGGACTAGGGTTGAAGTCCAATCCCAATGACTTCTTGTTCTTCTTGGCCGAATCCTGGGCGAATTGAAGGTTGCGCTTGAAGAGAGCATCGTCACGACACCAGAGTAATGAAGTGGGATCGGCGTTCTCAGGCTGAGGTCCACGGACCATGCAAGGATAGAAGCCTTGCGCAATAGCTTCAGCTCTGTTCTTGGGTTGAAGTCCTCGATAGAGAATATCACCCCAAGGTCTCTTGATAGCATTCTTCTCTGCATATTCCTTGGTCACAAACTTGTATTTGAACCATTCTTCAGCCCAATAGCGTCGAATCCATTGGATTCGTGTCTTGCGCTGATGATAAGTTTCTTCAGGATCTGTCTTGTAGAGGTCTGCTAGGTCATCAAGCAGATCTTTGGATGTTCCTTCTCTGTGCTGTCTGCCACCCTTCCTTGCTGATTTTTCTGCAGCCATGAATTTCAAACTGAATGGCTTCAATACGTTCAAAGGCTTCAGAGACTTACGCTTGCTGGTCAAGCAGGAACTGGCTTCAGGAGAATTAATGTGATGCTGTAAGTATTCTGCAAACGAATGCAGACTATGAGAACCAAGGGATTCTCCCGCGGACATGTACCTATGACAGCATTAGAGATGCGAGGGAAGGGGAAGAGGTCATATGCATTCTCAGAAGATTTTGAAGATAAATCAGTTTGAAGACATTGACCTCATGATGCGAAGACATTCACTTATATGAGGTAAGTTGGTTCCAGATTTGTACCAATCCGTGAATAAGTACAAGTGAGGAATCAAACTAGATAGGAAATCTAAGTGAATAGACTAGGCAGTATGAGATGTAGACAGAACAGATCTAACATCGAGTAGGTAGAAACCACTTCCGGTAAATAGGATGAAATCTTGAAGATCAAAAAGGTGGTAAAAATAGAGTTATAATTACCGCACGAAGAACTGCTAGATGGGATGAATAGGAGACCGAGCAGTTCAGCCCACCGTGCCCTAACTTGGCGACGGAGGACACCTACGGCGAAGGCGGAGAGGATGATGTCCGCGGCCGGCGTGAGGACGGCGTCGGAGAAGTCGCGGGAGCTAAGCGCTTCGTCGCCGGCGTCGTCGAGAGCTAGCGGTGGCGCTAGGGTTTAGTCGAGGTGGAGAGGTGGAAGAAGGATTTCTTTACCGCAGGGGACAAGTATTTATAAGTAGGTGAGCAGCACAGCGCAATTACACTGGTGCCCCTGGTGATTCACATCTGAGGGGTACATGGCAAGCATGCAACATACTCAGAGTTGTCCCACGTTCCCACGCCCGCCAGGCATGTCGGAGAGTTGTTCCGGCTTCTTCGGATTTCAACAATAAAGATAAGTCATTTAAAACAGATTTAATGCTTTGTCTCTTTGCCTTCTGCTGACTAGGACGCAGAGAAGACATTTGACAGTTTCAATAGAATGCATATGATTTGGACAGATAGAGTTTGAGATAGGAATCATAGAGAGGTTAGGGTCCGATCGCATTCACTTAGTTCAAAAGATTCAACTTGAAGACATAGCTATAAGTGAATGCTGTAGAGGACAGAACACT